>NW_015090922.1:38921510-39036978 GCF_001431845.1 Calidris pugnax
TCTCCTCTCCTCTCCTCTTTCTTCTTCCTTTTTTCCTCTTTCTTTCCTCCTTCTTCTTTCTTTTTCTTTTCTAAATTGTAATTAAATTCTAAATTCTAATTTCTAAATTTTCACGAAAGTAATGTCTTACTGTGCTAGTCACTTTGTAATCATAGATGAAAACACAGGATTAAATCCAGCTCCTGTGCAGTGCCTGGGGAGAGCTGTGGGCATGGGAATACAAGTTAAGGTAGGATGCTGGTCATGGAAATAACCACTGCAAAAAGGTATAAGATTGTACTCTTCCCATTAGCACTAGGTTAGCCCATGAGTCCAGGCTGAAGAGAGGCTATTTTCACTCTGATCTTCTGAAGTGATCCTTCTAGAGCAGTAGATGTGATGCGGTTGGTTGACTGTCAGGTTGCACTTCATTCAAAATACAATGTTAGGTTAGGGACTTCCCACCACCACTCCCTAACACCTGCTTCCACTCATTGACCCATGTTTAGATACTTACTGGGAGATGAAAGACCTATTTTAAAATCCTTGTCACATTACATTTAAAGTAGGGTTTTAAATGGAATCACATGTCCTAGTCACTGGGCTGACTGGTTATTCTCTTGTAAGTTGTGTCCTGATGAAAAGCTTAATAAAAATAATCAAATATTTATTGACACAAACATCCCAAGTGAATATCCTGAGCAACCAAACAGCAAAATCAAGCTCCCGTTTTTCTGAATCTTTGGCCCAATGAATAATAAATTATTTATACAAGCTGGAATAGCTTCAGCAGAATGGAGACTGAATCCAAATGGGTATGAACTGCCCAGAGATAAAATGAGCCTGGAAATTAGAAGACAGATTCAAGCCATCAAAGGAATGAGACTCTAAAATAACCTTTCAATAAATGGGATAATGGGATCAAGCAATCTAAGCAGCTTTCAGCTGAAGGTTGGTCATTTTATGAAATAGCACATATGACGTGACTGTGAGCATTAGAGGGTATTGGACTCAGTGACCCAGCATGTCCTGTGCACATTGTTATGGATTTGGTGCTGCATGTGAAACAACCTGGCCCATGTCAGGTGGGAGATGCTCCCCAGAGCCTGTGTGTGAGAGGGTGCTCCTGGCACCTCGGCTGCAGTGGGACACTGGAAGGAATGTTGCACAAGACCACAAGCAGTAAGTGGAGTGAGATGTGTGGATTCAGACTGTCAAAACCCAAAAGCCGGAGAGGCTCTGAGCTGCAGGGTTTAGGTGGCAGCTGTGTGGGGGCTGTGGCAATCTGTTCCCCAGCGTACAACTGATGTATAGGCAGTATATAAACACAGTTTATGTATTTAAGTGTAACAGCACTTTTAAGTGCTGAGTGGGAAGGAGGGGGAGCTGTTTCTACAAGGGGCTCCTTTCAGAACAGATGTTTTGGCCTGGTAAGGATGTTATCAGATCCAGCTGGAAGGGAACCAAGTCATTGCTTGATGAGGACCTGATTTCTCTGATATCTGAAAGAGCTCAGTTGGAGCACGGGGTAACAGGCTGCTGCCTGCGGTAGGTTGGGGAGCTACATGTTGCCTGTAGTCCAGTACTGGACTAAGGGAAAGAGGAGAGAAAACTTTCAAAGAATGGAAAGCCCTGACAATGAATCTGAGTGGACTTCTACTGAGCTGTTATATCTTGGCATCTGCTAGTGATTAGTGGTGCAATCAGTAGTGGTACTTGGGACTCTTGTCCCTACCTGCAGGATGCTCTTTATAACTCTGACACGATGGAATAGTCACCATAGCCTTGGGACCAGGTGAGTTTCATGCAGTTGTGGTCCGTGTTGTTATACCAAGGGTTCCCTGCAACATATAAACTGCAAGATTTGGACTATCGTTGCTCATTAAAATAGCAACACTGACTAGAGGAGGCAGTTTGAATCTGTGTTCAGAGAATAACACACTTTCTCACTTTCACGTTCAAAACATAAATTTTTCTGCAGATTGCAAAATCTTCATGTGCAATGATGACATTTCTGTTGTTTAGAAGGTTATGAAATCTTGAACTTTCCTCAAAGTGCAGAATTGTCCATTTGTACAAATTCCAGTCATGTCAGCAGCGACGGGAAACCTAGTGGTATCCGGTACACGCTGAGTGTTGAGAATGAAATGAGGTGGTAGTTTCTTCCAGACAGAGGTCCACATTTCCTAACATAGTATTTGCAATCTTGAACAGGAAAAGACTGTGGGTTGAGTAGACAGAGCTTCCCAAGAAGGTCTCAGTCCTAGGGTTTAATGAACGGTAATCATGTCGCAACTTTTCTCTGGAAAAAGAAATCAACTTTCTGCGTCTCTTAACCTAATGAGATTTTTCTGCAGGCTACTAAAGGACACCATATTGTCCATCTGCGTATTGTTCTGCTTTACTGTGTTACTGTCAATGGAAATATCATCATACCCTCTTCTATGGGATTTACCACATCTTCCCTTTTGGGTGACATTCCCTCCAGCTTTCACCTAACAGGCAGAGGATATTACAAGTGTAGAAGACTTCCAGAATGAACAGGAGAGGTCTTTTCTGCAGCGATTCTGTGGTAGCTGTTAACGTACAGAGTGCATTGGTACACTGAAAAATATTAACATTCAAACTAGTGAGGTACTGAATATGTTGGTTTACCTGAGTCTCCAATGATCTTAAGTTTGCCTAGAGCATTATTAGATGAATAATTCTCATGATTTTTTGTGTGCTGCTAGGAAAAAAGTGATGCAATCTAAAAGTGAATTATAGCTGGATGGTAAGAGTAATGCAAAGATCTGATTCCATTTTCAGCGTGGTTCATTTAATGTACAATAGTTGTAGCAGGCTGAAAAGTCTGGCACTGGATACATTGCCATTAGCTAAAATATTTTACATCCCTAAAGTGCATTTTCTGAAGGTCCTTTGCATCTGCAGTGTATAGAATTTACTAAGCAATTCCAAAATTAATATGCAGATTTCTGAAATCTGAGTTTACAACAGTTGTGTTTTTTTTTTCTCTGCGCCACTTAAATAAGTTAATCATGAGGGCAAAGTTTAAGATACTACATCTCAGGATTTTCAGTTCAATTTTTTCCTCATTCTGCATGACCAAATATAACGTATGGAATAAATCACGCAACCTTTTAAACAAAGTTCTTTTTTATAACTGTTGATGAAGGCTAAAGGATTTTGACTGTTGTTTTTAACAACATCTGGAACCTCTGAAGCACTTAACATACATTAATTTGTATTTGACCCCGAGATGTTCTATCTAGTCCACCTCTGAGATCAAATAAAAGGTTTTATTGGAAGAAGGGAGGGAGGAAAAGGGTTGCTATTAGAGCATGATGTTTACTGTACATATTCTTAAATACAAAGAGATGTAATTAAATTATCTTGAAAGTCTGGTCGATTTAGCTAGTCTTATTCAGCCAATTGTGCCTTCAGTGAAGCATGCACGGCTCTCATTGAACTAAACAGAAATTGCATGTGTTTATTTGAGGACAAGATTTCACTCTCTCTTTTTCTGGATGCCTGTACAAGATAATAATCAAATTGGAGCTTGCTGCTAGCAGTTAAATGTTCTGGCTAACCAACCCATCATGTTAAAATCAAACGAGTCAAATCCTGGCCTCTCTGCCTGCAGTGAAGAGAAGGGCTTTGCAAGCAGCTGACCCAAGCATGGGAAATTCTGTCCCAGACCAAGCCCGGGTTGTTTTGCCACCCACTGCCTTGTGCCTTTTCCAGTTACACAGAACTTTTAATTCAGCTTCATGCTGTCTTTGTGGACTAAAAAAGTGCAGGTTATGTAAAAATTACAACAACAGTGACCACACACATACTTGCATTGGATTATTTTTTTTTTTAGAGTGGTTATAAACATCAAAGAAGAACATGACTTGGACAATTTTTTATCCTAGCTGGAAGCTTATAATCTTTAATTTAATGTAGTTTGCTTCCTAGGACTTCCACTAAGTCTGGATTTAAACAGTCTCACTGCAAAAAAAATGCAGTTTAATGGAAATTTGATTTTTTTGTAATTTCTGGAAGTACAACACTGAGATATCAGCTAAACCTCTTTTGAAGATAAGTATCTGCTTCCCTGAAAACTTCACTGCTTACACAAAACTGTTAGTCAGATCACCAAAGCCCTTCACATAGACACCACTAGCAAAATGTGCTTGAAAATTGAAAGGTTTTCTAGTTTTTTTAGCTATAGATTTCTCAGAGCTTGCCAGAAGCCAAACACACCTGGCATCACTATCCTTCTGTCTGCATTTTGCATGGTTTTAAAGAAAATCACACTGCTGGAATTTTTAAGGAGAAGGAACCACCATTTCAAACAGCCTAACTACAAAGAACCTCCCTGTCCTTCCCCTACTTTCCCTTAATTGTTTAAGCTTTATTCATATCATAATTCAAAAGGCTTTTGGAACAGTATATTTATTTTACCTTCCTGCAAACAGCGAAACATCACAAGAAGCAGTTTGCTCTTCAAAATGTGTACCATATGCCAAAGTGAAAAAAATCAACAAACCTGCCTCCCCTCCAACACTTCCCACCTCAGAATATACTCTCTTATGAGGGTAAAAACAATAAGGTAAGAGAGAAGAGTTGTACAAAATATTATTTACTATCTCTTGTAGTAATCTTTCGGTTTCAGACAACCGCCTCTCAGCTGAAAAGTCTCTTTTGCATTAGAAAGCATAGAATGATTTGCACTGATCAAACTGAGAGTGCATGAAACTATGATTTTATTCTAGCAGACTTACAGGTCTATAAGGAAGATTTATTAGTGGGTGAATAACTCCCAGACAGCTCTTATCACAGACAGGCATGCAGAACGCAGGAAGCCAAACTAAGCAGAATTCCCTTTACTGAATTTTCAATGATGCCCTTGATTATAGATAGCATTGTTTACTCTCTCTCTTCCCTCCAACTTCCCTCTTCCACTAGTCTCTAATTATATCCCTTTATGACCTGACCAATTAAAGCCTGCTCTTGAATTTGTATTAGAGCTGATGAAAAATTAAAGGTACAGATGTACTTTTTCCAAGGCCATGCTCACCTCAGCTGAGCTGGTTGCCTGTTAGAAGCCAGACAATACTAATGTTGCACTGACTATTTTTAGCCCTCTATTAAATAAATATGCTGGAATAACACCACCTGGCAAGCTGAGATGAATACATGTTACTTTTATAATAAGGGAGTCTACAATTTTATATTGCGAGGCTAAGCTTACTGGTCTGATCTGCAAATTGGTTTAACTTCTTGCTGCCACATTTAGGCTATTGATCATACAGGGGAGAACATTCATTTAACGAAGAATTACTAAATTGCAATAGACTAATAGGAGCTGACTATGTTTTTGTGTAACAAACGGCAATATGGGTAGTACTTGGATAAATAATGTGTCAGTTGAGAGGAAAATGGCATCTATTTACACATCATTTTAACACTGTTAGATGTTATAAAAAGAGACTCAATATACTTGTGGGTACCTCTTTACTCTGAAACGTTGCTTTTTCTGTCACAATATATGCTGTAGATTGTGGGATTTTTTATGAATTTGAAATTTAATTTCAGGCAACTGAGTTTCTGGCCATTCTTTACACAAGTCTGACTATACAGGGATGTAGTATTTTTCTAAGCAAGATAGTTGTTTCTAATTGTCTGTCAGAGAAGCATGAGTTTATAAGTTGTCATGTTTTGTTCACCAGACTTCCCTGTATTTTGTTTTCTTCCTCAAATATCTCATCAGCTATTTGTCCATTTCATAGCCTGGAAAAAAAAGCCCAACCTAAATAACAAACCAACAACGAACCCTCATTTTCTCCCTAGAGAGTGACAGAATTAAATAATGGTGATTTCTGTCATTTCATATCAGCTCCTGTGTCTTTTTCCTTGGAATTACTGAATCCATAAAGTAATCACTTTTCTGATAGAGTTGCACTTCCCAAACTCTCCACCTTAATGCACTGGCAAACATTTTTATATGAAAGTAAAAATGCAAACATAAAAGGTTTGACTGTGCAGTTTTCCTTTCCTTTTGGAGCATGACAGATTATATACAAAGTGGAAGTTGGTTAATTTACATTCTTGGGTTGATTTGTTAATTAAAGAAGCAATGTTGCGTTATGTAGGAATCTGCTGTATACTGAAACTGAACTCTGATAAATTAATGCACATTACAGATAAGTAAATCATCATAATACACTGTAAGATGCACATTCTTATCTCCTAGCCTTCACTTCTGAATTCCTTAGCACTGTATACAAGGGACAAATTTTAGTTATTGATTCCTGATGGCAATCCTGACTTCATATTCTTGTCTCACTGCACTGGGGACATTAACAGCCTATACACACAAAAGCAGCTCCCTCATGTAGACTGAAAAAAATATTAGGGCCAGGATCCACACCGACAGCCTGGGGATACAACTGTTACCCTGCAATGTCTTCTGCTTGCAAATAGCCCTGATTAACTCCTATCCTTCACACTTTCAAAGAGAACTATCTGCCCCAGATATATCTCCATCTCTAAGTACTTATGCCCTTCCTCATACTCCCTTTCATTCTTCTTTCTTTGCACATCCCTCTCCCTCACACTATCTCCTGTTCCCCTCATGTCCTCTGAACTCCTACAAGCTTCAGTCTTTTCTTTTAACAAATTGGGGAACTTGAAGGTGCCAGTCACTAGGACCATCACAGCAGGTAATTTTTCATCTCAGGATGCAACTAATAGTTCCCTGTATCCATCACCTATTTAAAAAAAATATTTAGGAATTTAATGTTTTTGAGCCAGCTGCTTATCTCAAATTCAGATTAAATTTATTACCTGGTGGAAAAATTATTGAAGAAGATGTGCTAGTGAACAGATGAGCAGTGTGACTCATAAACACCATTTCCTTAGGACATCAGATTGTAATGCTATGTCATTTTCTCAAATATCTACTCTCAGGGATTTAATGAAAGTTATTTACACTAAATGTTAAGAGCAGACAAGTTGGTCACATCAACTAAATGGTAACTAGTATTTACTATTCAGGTTGAAAGTTTATTGATTTAACAGTCAAACTTTTCTCCAGCAAAAACGGTTACAAATGGTTAATCAGATGGGACTCCTACACCTATTTAAAGCTGCAGTTGCCAAATGATTGCACTAAAATAGCACTTCTCTGAGCTGATGGGGATTACAGCATTAAGCAGAATCACTGTGAAATTCAAAATAGTTCAAAGGCAAAGAAGAAAAAATGAAAACAAAAATAAAGCTTACTTGCATTTACAGCTATTCCGTAGGCAACCATCTTGTGAAATGCGATGTTTTTGTCAAGCTGTCTCCTCAGTGCTCCTCCACAGCACTTGGTGAAAAAGCAGACCTTGTTTTATATCATTCCTATTACTGTTTACAGCTCACATTTTGGAGAGGAGAAGAGAGGAGTTCAATACGTTTAAAAAGGGAACGCTGCAGGAATTCAGTGGAAGTTTTGGGTTAGCCTTCACTTTGGGCCTCAGGTAACTGGTTTTGGCATAGTGGCGCTCCAGGGTTTCTTAAGCTATTCAGCCTATGAAGGGGCTCAAAACGGGCTTTGATAACACTCTGCTGTGATTTCTGAGGGGTTTTTCTGGGCTGGTGATTAACTGATTTGCTGGTATGAGGACACCGGCCTGGGCCACGGCTGCTTTGCAAGCTTAGGTTTAGCTGCCTGAGCACGGCTGAACCGCTGGCCAGGCCGGCTGGCAATGAAAACATTCTCCTGGCTTCCACAAAATGCGCACCCCAGGAGGGTGAAGCTGTCTAGACCTCAGGTGGCTGCTTGCTTGTGTCACTGAGCCGTCACCCCATGATTGGAAGCCTGGAGGATGGCATGCTCGTGGCCAGCTGGGTGCCTCTGTCTGCTGGGAGCCAGCCCGGGGCCATCAGCCAAAGCCAACACACTCTGCTGGAATCCAGACAGGCCCCTCACGGACCGAATTCGGTCTCTGAACGGTGCTCAGGGTGTCTGCATTGCTCGCTCGACCTGGCAGAGCGCCATGCCAAAGATCCTGGAATTTATCCACGCTGTTTCCTGGCTAATAAATCTTCTGAAACTCTGGAGCACCACGGGGTGCAATGCCAAGACACAGCACCTCCTTCAAGAATCACTGGAGTCATGGAGTCACTCACTCCATGCTGGAGCCCGTCAAGTTGCTCCGTACCCTGCTCCTCAAGAGCAAAATATTGTCCAGTAGAGCAAAATATTGATTATCTGTAAGAAGAACTCCAGCCCTCTGGGTTCTTACTGAGCATCTAAGTAGGTGTGCAAATATTTTGTGTTAATTCACAAACTGGTTCAGAAGCCTGACAAGACTTCTTTTTTCTTAAATGCTCAGCTCCTGGACTCAAACAATTTAAAAACAGTGTTGATTCCCAGCCTAAAGACTGCTGGAAATTTAACTGTAACTCCGAAGGAAAAAAAAATGGGAAAACTGAAATAAGAACCAGCTTACAGTAAAATAAATTAATGTTACGATTTTTAAATTCCTGTTTTTCTTGGAGTCATGAAGTGATCAGTGATTTTTTTACCCAAACATGTGGTATTGGAATTGCTCTGACTGTAATAATTCACTGCAAGTTGAAGCTATAACCAGTAGAGCTACAGCCTTAAATACTTCCTATGCGTGATGCTGAGGTTAATGTAAATGCCTCTGAGGAGATGACCACTCCATTACTAAAACACATGTTTACAGGAAAGGAAGACCTGACTGGTGGCCACTCAGACAGAAGGTTTCAAATGTGTTCCTTATTATCTTTAGGACAGTTTTATCTATCTGTACTGTTTCTCTCTCCAATTTTCACTTTGCAGCTACACAGGGTACACATGATGGATACATACTTTCTCCATCTGGCCAAGTTGCATTATTACGTCCGCTTTTTGTAGCTCCTCACTTTTCACTTCATGACACCACGCTATGCAGCGGCTGCCAAAATCAGTGTTGCATTCAGAGCGCTGCGTTAAACAAGCCATTTGTTTCTCTTCAGTCATGAATAATGACAATTGAAATGTTAATAGCTAGGCAATAGTGTGTAGACTTCTCTATCAAAAATTTAAATTCCTTGGAAAATGTTTGATATGGATAATACCTCTAAACTACGGAAATAAAAAAGGGAGGATAAAATGGCTATTTGAGAAATGGTACTTACAATGCTTGTTCCTCGTAAGAATGAAATAAGGTTTCTACTGACTGGTAACAGGATTAGCATGCAGTTAAAATTAAGGCATGTTGCAGAAGCTCTTGCCCAAGCCAGGGTTGACTGTAGATATAACAGTATAAAGAAATGAAATTACAAGCTTGGTATAGGAAGAGCAAAAGAAAGAAAATACTATATTAACATTAAACTTTTATATGGGAAAATTGCTGTTGAAGCATCAAAAATATTATTATGAAGGATATAAATAAAACCAGACTATGCATACATTCTTCTTTTGGATCTTCTTAACAATCAAACTCGTACTTACTCCCAGCATAATCCGTGTATAAATGTAAGCATCTTCGTCTTCATACCAGTGGAAGGTATCAATAAACAAATAGAAATTCAGTCCCAGCCACACCATCTACAAAGCAGACAGGCTACAGATTAGTGATGCTTACAGTATTTTTTAATACATATAAAACTGGTTATGGTTATTGTTTTAAAAGTGTCTGAGAGATACTTCAAAATCAGTGTGCAATGCAGTTCTTGATCACAGATGATAGAAATCACAAATGCCTGCTGGAATGAGGCTATCTTTTAGCAAATGCAGGATTACAGTCCTATCCCCACATCTCCAGCAGAGGATATAGATGACATTTACTGTGTGATGGTAAACTTGATCTTAAACACAGGGCTAATCCTGGTCTCTAAAAAGGCAGTAAAATCTAAAATTAAAGAATTCCAGTAATGGAGGGAATTAGGAGCTGAGGAAATTCCTTTCTCTGCCCCCCATACTCAATTCCCCAAAGCCTCTAAAAACAGTTAAGAATATAATTTCAATTAAAATTGCAGAACAACTCCTGTTCCCTTTATCTGAGGACTAAAGTACACGGACTTAAAAATAATTAAAAATAAAACAGTAAGACTTTAAATTGTTTTTAAGACTAGTTATAAAAAGGCTGCTGAATATTTTATAGCAAGTTTTACATTAAACTTGAGAGTATTACTGTAAGCAAACCATAAAATGTCTTTTAAACAAGCTTAAAATATTTATATATATCCAATTATATTTTTTAATGCTAAAAATACTCACTAATAACAGCACTGAGAGTTTTTCATTCAAAATCCAGCATCCCATCCTGAGTGCCTCTCCCTATGCTAGCAGCAGCTGACTGTTGCCTTCCAGTGTAACCTGAGTTCTCTGTCCATTCCTCAGGCTTTTCTACTAACTCCTTTTGTCTTTAGATTTTAATAAGCACCTAGTGGGAGCAGGAGCTCTGTCTAGGAATTTTCTAATTAAGGGCTCCCTGACAAGAACAGATCACCCAAGTGACATGTCTCATGACCTGTGTAAATAAAATGCTGGTCATTGCCCAGTCCTTTCTCTCTCCAGAGTTATTTCTCAGCAAATGAGAGATGCTGTCATTAAATTGTCCTCTTGTATTAGCATGTATTTGGGTGGGGTTTTTTTGAGTTGTCTTTGCAGTTTGAAGAAGAGTTCAACATTTCCTCATTATTTGTTTTTTTAATTTAGTAGCAAATGGGAGCATCCCTTACGTATGCATAAGACAGGAGCATTACTTAAAGGTCTTGGGAGGGGTAGTCACTCACTCAGAAGTCGGGAACTGTCAGAATAAAGGCTGCCCTTGCAACATTCATCTGGATTTATTGTGAATATAGATTACGGCAATGTTGAAATGCATGATAGTTATTCATTCATTTGGCTGCAGTCATAAAATAAGCAGTTGTTTTCTCTTTCTTCTATTTACTTTGTTTGGTGCAAGGACACAAATCCTACTTCCTTCTCTCTCTGCTAGGAGGGGAGAAGTAAAAATTGGTGTTCTCCTGGGCTTCTCTGTTCTCTTCAAACACCCATGACCTGCGAGATGAGGAGAGGATGCCTATTCCAGAGGCCTGAGCACAGAGGAGTTGGGAAAAAACGTGTCCCTTCCTTGTGTATGTGGCTTGAGCAGCCTGGCAGGTGCTCTGGCTCCCGATGTATTCCAGACCCTGCTCCCACATTTTGTCTGCAAAGTGACATTACTTTGGCAGGACTTAAGGTACTCAGGAAATACCGCCTCTTCCAAATACAGCCCACAAACACTGTCCTAGGATAGAGATTATGCCTTTTTTTTTTTTCTTTTTTCTTTTTTCAGAATTTGTTTTTATTTATAAAACCAGATGTTCCTGTTCCTCCAGGTTTGTACTGATGACTGTTCAGCCTGCTTCCTTCTCCTTGGAGATTAACTCCTGCAAGGATCTAATGAGCCACCTGCAAAAATGAGTCAGCAGGATTCGGTACCTCTCGGCAAGATCAAAACCTTTTGACAGGTCAGTGTAATAGAGAATGCTGTTAGTCTGTTCAAGACTTTTCTTTAGTAGGTGGTTATTAAAGAAGCCAACACCATGATTATATTCAACAAGAAGATCACATTTTCTGATTTACTAAGAGAGAAGAATAATTTATTCACTTTTCTACACTTCTCCAGAGGGAAATCCCTTCCCCTTGGCCTCCCGTAACATCATGGAACTGGCAACAATATGAGTAAGGAAGAGATTGCTTTGAAACGTGGTCAACTCCACTACAGGAAGGTCCCCCTGGACATCTAGGTTTTAGCTCCTCTTTTGTCTTGTCCTGGTAAGCACTCTGCATTTACCCCTGGCTCCCCTTGCCAAAAGCTCTGCAAACTCTGCCTGTAGTAATCTTGCTCTTTCCACAGCAAAACCATTTCTTAAGGCCTTCCTAACTGGGCTGCAAGGGAGACCTTTCTGTGATGAAATAGCTTAGAATTTCTTAAAGTTGACATGCTATTAAGCTCAGCTACTTTTTAAACCAGTGCTAATGACCATTAATATGAGTTAGCAGAAACGGAAATGTGGTTACGAATGCTCTGAATACAAGCATTTACGAGGGATTTATTTTGAGCTTTACTTTTCTTGGATGGTAAAATTAAGCATTATTTATTAACAAACCTTATGACAGGCAGGAATTGGCCACTGTCCATTATGTGACTTGATACAGGCTATTCCCACAACCACCCTCTTTATAGTCACTTTGGTAATGCAGGAGCTAACAAGACAGTGAGTATTGCTGTGTTTTTCAGAGAGGTCATAAGAAGAAGAAATAAGGGAGAAGAGAAGAAGAATGTACAGAGGGTGAGAAGAAATACTGGTAAGGTCAGATGCCAATTTTAACTACTTAAAAAAAAGGGGAGGGGGGAGAAAACTCACTATCTGGATTAGCTGCACTTCAAAGGAAAATGCTGCACTGCGATGTTCTGCTTTGAAGTTCAGCCGATCCAGACAGCAATTTTCTAAAATGAGTCAAAACTGGCATCTGAAATAGATTTTTTTTCAGAGTACAGCAGATTCATATGCTGGTTTAGGCTCCAAAATTTGTCTGGATCAGCAGCTGTACTTCAAAGCAGCACATCTCAGTATAGCATTTGACTTTGAAGTGCATGTGGTCCAGATGCCAGCCCTCTTAAAGGAGCCGATGAATCAACTGCACTCTATTTTTTGTCTGTTGAAACAGCTATGTTTTTTCTCATATATAACGGTAATGTGTGTGGTCTCCAGTATGGTATCTATCAATAAAAACATAAAGCTAACACAAAAGCTCTTTATTGCTTCATTTTCTACAAAGGAACTGGTCATCATTATTTTATTATACTGATTTGCAGTGATCTCAGCCAATTTCTAGCACAAACTATTCAGACAAGACTCAGGAAAGGACATTTTATTGATTAAAGAGCTAACTGTATTCCTTTTTGTTATTGTTTTATCATTATCATGGGCTGCAACTGCCCTAAAAAGGATATAGAAAAAGGATGAAAAGGGATTTGTTCTGGCAGTTTGGGAAAAAGCAGCGATGGGCATGTGCTGAGTTCCCGTGCATGAGACAGGCAACTCTGTCATTAGCTTAAAAGGTCAGTTTTTGCATGGAAAGAGGTTTATGAGGTGCTGAATTCTTCCATGTAAGTATCTCAGCATTAATGTCAATGTTTATATCAATTACTGCTACAGATCTCAATCGCAGTTATTTCTATTCAATTTGACAGCAACCTCTATCTGAGGTTGTTAGTAATTTTTTTAAAGTACTTTCAGCAGTGCTTACCCTTTACAAGACAAATTAATTATTAGCATGAGACTGTATACATATACCTAAATATATTTCATTTTGCTAGGCTATCCTAATTTTACTATTAGGTATGCATGCCTTGTTTCTCAAAGGCAAAATCATCTCATTTGACTCTGAACCCTGCCCTGACCCTCTCATAGTTCTTCTGTGTGCTTGACTTTATGTCAGTGAGTAACCTGGATGAACTTGATAAGCCTCACTATGCTACAGATAGAGATGGATATAGGTAAACATGTGATCCAGAGGATCAGGGTGCTTTAATTGTGCAGACCATCTGACAGCCATTTAATTGCTGACTATATCAGAGTGTACACTGTGTGTTAGACTGCACAAAATGGTGGCGCTGCTGTTTTCCCTCATTTTTACATTATTTCTACATAATGTTTCCCAATAATGTTTAAGAAATGAGAGGCAGATTTGCCTCTGTGAAATGAAGAAGCTGAACAATATATTTGATAAACCACTCAACTTTGGTGGAGAGAAGCTGCTGAAGCTGCTAGAGTGCAAACCTTTTCCTATTTTTCTCTTTTTTTTCTTTTAAAAGACAATTCTGAAGGAAAAGAGGCCAAGGTTCAGCTTTAGTTTCCTTCAATGCTCTGAGTCTAGCTTTGTAAAAGAAACTTATTGAATTTCTATAAACAGTGGCAGAGGGACTAGTAGCAGAAAAACAGGGATATAATTTTTAGAGATTTTCTTATACTGTTTTTTTTAATTTAACTACCTCGTTAATGTTAATGGATTATTATTTTTTTTATGAACTGTACTAGCATTATGGACGGGGGAACTGTTTTGCAATTTGAGAACATTCAAAAAATCCCTAAAGCTCTAAAAGACAAATGTAATATTAACCTTGTCAGTGCCAAAGGTTCAAGAAGCATCAGATTGTTCTAAAATTTATGTCTTTTTTTTAAAACAAAGTGTGCAGTTTGGGGAGGAGTGCTGACTGAGTACTGAGACTTCAAGGGCATCTGGCTTCTCATTTACAGCTTTTTTTCAGTAACAATATGTTTATTTTTTAATAAAATATTAAAAATCTTGGTCCCAGAAGTGAGCTTGAACAACAAGAATCATGCAGTTATCAACACACTTGTGATGCAGCTGACAGAATTAACAATGGTTAATATAAGTATTAACATAAGTATCGACTTATTCTCCTCTGTTTATTGTCAGTTGCCTATATCAGGGCTCCAAGACCTTCTAATTTCTTGAACTTGGGTTTTTTTGGACAACAAATGAAATATATTCACGGTTTTATGCATGTACTTTGTCCAAAAACCTAGCCATTGTTCACAAGGTGCAAAACAGAGAGAAAGACTTCTGTCTCTATCCAGAAAAGCAGAATAACATTTCAGAACCCATTTAAAAAGAAGAAAAATCTTTTGGTTGTATCTCCAGCTCCTCTTGAGCTCCACAAACCAGTGCAATAAAATGGACATAGTGCAATAAACAAGTTCCTTTCCCTGTGTTAGCAGAACTGATCCTGGTGAAGTCAAAAGAGCAGAAAAATGAAGGGTCTGGGACCAAAATCAAAAGTCACATTGGAGCCTTAAAGGGAGATTGTCACTGGCCAGTGTGGGAACAACTGTTGCTTCTGCCCGAAGCAGGGCTCAGCACCCTGTTTGCAGAGGGCAACACCAGTTCTAATTCTTTCCACAAGCCAGTAAAAAGGTTTATCAACGAGAAACCTAATAGTTCTAGCTTGGGAGATAATCAGTTCCCAGCCAAATGATATTAATATTTGAATCGAAATCTTTTCTCTCCCAAGGGACTCCTTTATTACCATGTTCACACTGTAATCAAAATATATTCAGCAGCAATTTCAGACATTCAAAAGCTATTTGTTTCAGTAAGTGCCAAAGTCTCCCAGCTCTTGACTGTGCACCTCCAGAAATAGAGTATCCTACCTTCCTAATTACGTGTGCAAAATGCTGGTTTTTCCCACCCGAGCTGTTTTTCAGCTTAATAAAACAAAATAACCCCTCAAAGCAGCTGAAATCTTGTACAAATAGATGTGTCCACGGGTTACTCAGACGGATTTTCCTTTTAGCTGTTCTGTAGGTAGCAAGCCATGGAAAACAGCTTAAAGATAAGCTGAGAAATGGGAAAAACAAGGAGCAGGAGGAGAAGGGGATGACAGTAGCATCCACGATGTTTTCTCTGTGTTGCCAGACCTGAAAAATCCTGCAATAAATGAGATATTTTTCATCTGGCTTTGCCTCGTATGTTCCCAATACAGCGCCAAGCAAGTTGTGCCTCCCTCCAGCTCTTCATCTCCTGTACCAGGTGCCACTACTAAGTCCACCGAACTGCAATCTGTGATGCTTTTTTGCAAGACTGTGATTACAGGACGCCCCTTATGGGAGCAGGCTCTGCCAGTCTGCATATTACCCACGATAAGGGGGAAGTGAGGGCTGTATGGGGAAGACAGCTGCCAACTGGCTTGGCACCTCCCTGAGTCAGGGTATCACTGACATGATGGAGAAAGTACTGAGAGACTCAATATGGGTATAACAGGCTTGTTCAGGTTCCACATCAGCCCACGACCTACACTACTGCACATACTTAATCCTCTCCATGCTCTCCAGGACTGACCAGAAAACAGATTTACAGAGAAGACCCTGAGGATCATGGTGGACAACTAACTAACCATGAGCTAGCAGTGTACCTTCATGGCAAAGAAGGACAACAGCCTTGTGGGCTGTATTGGGAAAGCACATTGCCATCAAGTCAAGGGAAGTGATCCTTCACCTCCTCTCAGTGCTGGTGAGACACCTCTGGGGTCTTGGATCCAGTGCTGGGCTACCCAGTGTACAAAAGACACGTATTTACTGGAATGAGTCCAGGCAGGGCCACAAAGATGATTAAGGCACTGGCGTATCTTTCATACGAGAACAAGCTGAGAGAGCTGGAACTGTTCAGCCTCGAGAGGGCAGACTCAGAGAGATCTTATGGATGTGTATAAGTACCTGATGGGAGGCTACAAAGAAGATGAAGCCAGACTCTTCCCAGTGACAGGACCAGAGGCAATGAGCACAAACTGAAACACAGGAGGTTCTGTCTGAACATCAAGAAACTCTTACTGCAAGGGTTGACCAAGCACTGGCACAGGTTGCCCAAAGAGGGTGTGGAGTCTCCCTCCTTGGAGGTATGCAAACTCATCTGTACACAGTCCCGAGCAGCCTTCTGTAGATGATCCAGCTCTGAGCAGGGAGGTTGGACTGGGCAATATTCAGAGGTCCTTTCCAGCCTCCGCCATTTTGTGATATCTGTGATTTCCACTTAGTTTACTAGAGAAAGTGAATGGACCATTCTGAAGTTTCTTACCCTAGACTATGAGCATACTTAATTGAACTAAATTAATTTGTCTTTTGTTAAAATTTTCATGAAGAAGTTATTAGATTAGTCTGATTTTATTTCTGGCTCTTATTCAGAACTATGTGATCTCATTAGCAGTCCGTTTTTATGAGGATGAAATGTTTTTGAGTGCTAGATTGAATATTTTCAGTGGAATATTTTATAGCAAGTTTAGTTGATGCAGTCTTAAATTCTTTCACTGGATACACCAAAAACAATGATAAGAAGGAAACATAGGTATATAAGTGACTGCATATACCCTTAAAATGAGTAGCAATGACATGAATAAAGACTTTCATTGAATTAATAGAGGGAGTTGTATATAGGGATATTTTTAAGACTGTGCACCGCAAATCATTTTTACAAAAAACACATCACCATGCAAATTCCTCATTTGCATAGTAGTAAAATTGCCAGAGTTGATAAAACTGTGTGTTATCTGAATGTTTTTCAGTGAATGATTTCTCCTCATTTAGACTTTACATTCCTTCCCCAATTCATTCTGAGATTATTATTAAATCCTATTCCATACTGAATTAAAAATGAAATACATTTTGCCCAGCACGGGAGCATTAAAGGGTCACTCCTATGTAGTCCTTGGTGTCAGTAATCATATGCACGTGCAGGAAGAGTAGCGAGACGTACAACCTTTCCAGATGGCTATTCACAACTGCACACAAGAACAGAGGTCAAGAGCTAAGAGTTCACCTAGTAGAAAGCATTTTCTAGCATGTTCAAAGTGGAAATTGTATTTTAAAGTAATTACAGGCCATCATTTTTAACACTGCAGTATAGCAATATATAAAAGCATAAGCCGTAAGTGTTCTGGACTCATTTCTCTGCCACTAAAATGTTATTTGCTTCCATTACCTTAAATTCAAATAAGCCGATGGCACTGTCTATAAAGTATCTCTCTGTTGTGAGAGCAAGCCATGAAGAGGCATAGGCAGAGAGGAGAATAAAGATCAAATACACCAAGAAGTGGTGAAGAAACAATGAATAAAGACAAAGTGGGAGGATGAGAGACCTTTAAACAGTGTTTTCATAGTCTAAGCAATAGTACCCTTGTGAGCAAAGGTTTCCGAGTGATGCCTGATTCTATTTCTCTTTTCAACATTTTCTCTCCACATCTGTATCCCTTTCCCTAAACACCCTGGAAGTTTTAGCAACTAAAAGTAATTAGCCCTTCTCCAACATCTCATGACGACAGCATGCATAGGTTAAAAGTCTTTTACTTACAATTTGTGAGACATTTGAATTAATTTGCTGTGGACAAAGCCATGAAGTTTCAGGACTTCGGATCCATCCCAAAGGGCCAAGTGGTTGTATGTGTTTAACACATCTTGTGATTTGGTCCTTGAAATTGGAATGAAAGTTTAACTGATTCCTTTCTAATCAGATCCTGTGATCATTCATTCTCACCTGCGGTGGAGTAATTCCTGATCAACGGGGGTCTGAGTCTAAGCATGGAGAAAAAAGCACCAGATGAGCTCATGCTCTGCTCTGCTCTGCTCCTCTCCCTCTCCCTCTCCCTCTCCCTCTCCCCTCCTTTGGGCAAGGTGTGAGGACTTTTTCCTCCTCTCCCCACCATGTGCAGGCTGATCTCCTGCCACAGTGCTTTCTTGAGAAAGCAACATAAGCAGTGCAATCAGCTCCCATCTCCTCCAGCTGGGCAGTGACCAGCAGTGTCCCTGCTGACCTCTCACTGCTACAAGCACCACCCCATTGCCCTGGCCCCATGGCCTTATCCCAGCCATGCCTGCTCTCCAGGGGCATCACCCCTCACCAGGGCTCTGGGAAGTCAGCTCTTACATCAGTTTGCACTAAATTTACATTAACACTGCCAGCGTCTCAAGGCTTTGAGCTGCCTGCAATTTCTGTGGAGCTGTAAATTTACCTTATTTTAAGTATGAGCATAAAGGTAACTGCAAGGACAGGGTGATTATAGTATTTAATATATGCCTGTTTATATTGTAGTTACAACTTAAGCTAATGAATTCAATTTTGTTAAAGGTTTTCCCAATGTAGTGCTTTAAAATAGAAGAGATTAAACTTGGTTTATGTTCAAATATTGCTCATTTCCGATCTCGTAAAAATTCTAACAACTGCCTATGGTTCCAGAATAAAGAAATTAAAAGGCATTTAAAGGACTATCAGTAAAATGCTATTAATTTAAAAGTTGAGCAACATTTTAAAAATATATTTTGAACCTTGAGGGAAGCCTATTTACAAATCATGTTGACTTTTAAATTGTTATGAAATGCAGTTAAAATTTTCTGTTTCTTTTGCTTCATTGTTCAATTGGTAGTATTTGTATTATACATATTTTATTATATAATTTTATAATCATACAATTTTATTATATAATAATGTATTTGTCATTAAAAAAATACACTCAGTTTTGGTAGCTCTTGCCATACTTAAAGTAGTGTTCAAACATTTCTATTTAATCTTTATATCAAACTCTGTTAGAGGAAGATAAATTAATATAAAAAGAAAAATAAGAGGGGGAGATAAGTGACTTGCCAAAAAGTCACAAAAACTGTTAGCAGTTTGTGTCTCAGAAGCATTTCACAAGACTTTTACTATTATTTTTTTAGTTTTGAAAAATGCTGAAATATTCTTTATATATGAGAACATTAAAATCATGTTGTTAATTGTTAGTATAGTGGAGAAAATGATAATGTGTGATCACTAGACCCAAATGTTTTTACTGTGATTTGATAGATTACTTGAGAGAATGGCAGCGAGAAACAAAAAGGAAAATGACAAGAGATTTATTGCTTAATTCATTATTTGTCTACTAAAATATTTTTCCCCCACGAATTATTAATACTCGCTAAATGGGGAACTGCTACCATACCTTGTGAGAGCATCCCTGTCCTAATATGACAGCTGATGCTGATTTGGTGACTGGGGCAGGGTCTGCTGTGCAGGGAACATCTCTGTCTCCTGCCCAGCCTGGGGGAGGATGCACCAGGCACAATTGCACTGTGGTTTGTCCTGCATCCTTGGCCATTTAAAAAAAAAAAAAAAAAAAAACAAAAAAAAGGACTCTGAATGTCGATCTAGACATTTAAGAAGAAAATTGTATACACAGGATGAAGCTTTGTTTCCTGGCAAGCACTGACTTCAGAAAAGTTCATGGTTTTGAGTAGAAAACTGACTCATTCTGAATTGTTGTTGCAGTGAGTTGGCTGAGCGAGACAATGGCTATGTGGTTGTGGGAGTGCTGAGTAGGAGTAGGAATATGACATGCTTTATAGCATTGGTAAAATCAATAGAAGAAAATGTATCCAGAGCTGGTAATCAAAAATGATGTAGAAAAATTGGTGAGGATAGAGAAAATGGCCACAAAGATCAGGGCTGGAGATTAATGTCATCCTTTGAAAAACTTTTGCACACAGTCAGTCCCAAATATTTTTCACCCCTTGCCCAGGAACAGTGTTTAAGAATCTCAGCTTTCAGTTGACAAATAAATAAACAACATCCTAGACCTTGTTGTGGTGGTGACAGCCTTGAAAATATAAATCAAGTGTAAACTGGTCTAGTGTTGCTTTCCACACCTTAAAGACAACACAGGATGATTGCTGAGGAGGAACACAAAGTGTCCTACACATATGAATGAACTACTAACTCAAACCTACAAACGACAGCCTATGGTGCATTGAAAGCTGAAACTGCATGGACAGTATGAAATAAATGTAACATCAGACACACCGTATTAATCACGCTGTGAGCAACAGTATGCACTGCTGTATTTAATCAAATAAAAGAATCCTTAAAAACGAGTATTTGCTGCCATAAAATTTTCACTGCCTTTCCACAAAAGGTAAGGAGCCTGCCTCAGATCGTGCTTCCGAGACAGCTAAATCAGGGCTGCGGGAAGTGAGCGAATCTTCCATCAAAGCTGGCCTAACTTTAGCAACATCATGAAGAGTGACAAGCCGTAGACTGAGCCTGTCAGAGAATGGGTGTATTTATTAAAACATGTAATTGATCCCTGAATTTAGGTGCTGCACTAGGCTGGTGTAGATTGAATGAGATGGGGCAGAAGTGCCTACAAGAGAAAAGCAATGATGAGGGTAGCTAATTAAAGTTCTAAGGGAACAGATTTTGACTTACACTATCCCATAATTTGCTTTTCCTTTAATGACTTCCCTCTGTCTCCTATACATGTAAATTACGCTGTCTGAACATCCACTGAATGCCAATTTGAGCAATTTTTTTCTACTTCCATTCTCTTTCATCCAATTTCTGATCCTCAAAGCCATTAGAAAATTTGTTGATACTCAATTTTCCACCAGAGCTACTGTTTGGTCCAATATGTATTGGTCAAAATTATGATATTAAATTTTACAATACCTGTTTACACTGGTATTTCACACTGAAAACATATTAAACTAATTGTCAGTTTTTATTTTTCTCTTTGAAAAGAAAAATTATCAGGAATTACATTAACATAGTCAAACCCAGCTGCTTATATTTTATAAAATGAAAGTAGTTCAACTGTCCTAAGCAGCTCTGGAGATGAGTATCATTAAAGCTGTTTCCTCGCCCAATTTTCAATAGAAAACATTTCACAATTTGAATTTTTCATTGATTAGAAAATTCTTTTTCTGAATAATAGTGCTCTTTATGTCCAAAGGATAACATCATTTGATATGTTTGATAAATGTGACACATCTCACTAAAAATGTGTGGCACCTACAGCCATGTGCCTGATAAAGATTCCGTAATTACGATTACGTGTTTGCTTATTACTTTTGGCTTTTGTCCAAGAAGTTTATGAATACTTTGATTTTTTTTTTTCTTTTTATGTGAAGAGTGCATGCAACAAGTCAAGACAGGAGGTTATTTGTGCCCATTGTTGATTATTTTCCTATTGATACTGAACTGGTCTTAAAATTTCTGCCTAAAATTTTATTTCTTTTGAAAGAATCTATAATTTTCCAAGTATTTATTAGACCTGGTGTGAGTGTATTTTAGCTGGATACATACTGAAATTACTACAAAATACTGGTGTTTTATGGAGGCGGATTGAGGGTGAGCTGCTGAGGATACCTTATCTACTCTTTGCCCAAAGAACAGTGAAGGATGTAAATGTGACCTCATCCTGACTTGATCAATGATCAGCTTGGGACAATGATTTAAAGAACCTGTCTATACAGTTTAGGAGTTAAGGCTGATATTAAGATATTTTCAATGTACCAACTTGAACATAAAGCCAAAATTTTGTCCTGGGGAATTACAATCAGAAATATACAGCTCACTCTCTATGTGTGGACTGACAGCCTAGTCCTCTATGAGGCAAAATGTCATTTTGAGAGGAGGAACTCAAGTTGTACGAATTTTATTTAGCCTTCTAATTACCCAGCACCTATCTGCTGGAGGAGGATGGGGGATGGAGTGAGGCTGCAGGGGAAGAGAGCTGTGCAGTGGCACAGGAAAGGTGCATATGTAGAGGAGGGACACATGGAGTTTCAATTTTTAATGTAATTTTTTTTTTAATCTTGCTCTTTGGACCGATTCAAGACTGCCTTGTATTTGTCAAAATAGTAAGCTGGTAGGCTTGAAGTTGTGCAAATGACTACCCCTATCTGAGTATCCACCATGAGCTGGAAAAGCTCCGTCAAGCCTTGAGGAAAGGTGGGTACAACTCATTGGATTCCTGCAATGGAAGGAGGTGTGTCTACATCTAGTCTAAAGAAAGGTGCATCAAAAGAACTGGATTGAAAAACTACATGCAATAATTTGTAAAATAGTGTCAAGGTGAATAAGGCATGTGTTTGGGGAGGGAAGTAAGTTGGAGAACAGACCATGCAGAATGAGCCTGACCTTTCTTTTATGTGTGTTTGTCAAGTTTCAGGTCTCTTCAAAGACAAGGGAGACAAGCCATGAATTTCTTGTGTGTATTCCTAAACATGAATAGCTAAATTGAGTGGCCTAAGTTGCACTGTTTCTGGAAATTTGAGTGATTTGATGGCTTTATCTTTCTGAGTAAAAAGTAATGATGCAAGCAAATGTAATCTATTATGGCAATCTATGGTGCACCTGTATCAACCTCTAGCTTCATTTCCCCTTTTGCTGCATGTTTATGGTGTGCCTTCTGGAGACCTGAAGTGGAAATCGGGCAGCTCACAGGTTTGCCAGGGATAATGGGAAAGGACAAATTCGTATTACGGTGGAAGAGTGATAAAAACCAGGTGACAGGAGAAACACAGGAAGGCAAGTTGTCTTTTGAGAGGAAACTTGAGGGAGGATCCTAATCAGCAAAGCAGCATCCCCTGAGTGAGCAGGGGCAGTAAAACATGGATTGTGTTTGGGCTCTGCTGAAGCTCGAGGCTTAAAATATTTGGGTGATGGAGTAGCTGCTCTCCCTGATAGTAACGGGGCGAATAGATGACAGGGACTGCTAAGCCAGATGCTTTCACAGAGGCATATTTTCAACGTAATAGCTAGAATTGCGCACATAATTAATTAATGGGAACTGTTTCCAAGGTTGACAGTGCATGCACCCTTTAATCTTTACTTCTATGCCTTTCACAAATACATTGTGAAAAACTTGCCATAGATTTTTTTTTTTTTTTCATATTAAGGATGTAGTTTGCAACTTACATTTTAAAACTACTGTCTTCTCATGGGAAATTCTGAAAACATTTTATATAGAAATAATTCTGTTTCTAGAGCATATATGTTTTTTTATCACTTTTCCCTATTGATTACTAGAGATATTTGCATAAAAATATGCACACAGGAATTTATCAGCTGCTACTGCTTTTTCCTGACTTGAAATCAAAATCCCTGTGGAACAAATGTACTCCTAAGCAACAGACATTTTCATATGAGTATTTCTTTTTAAATAAAAACAAGCAGAGAAAAAACTCCCTGAAAATATTACTTACTACTTTTGGAAAATAGTTTTTACTAATGGCTTCCACAAAGCTGTTAATACAATAAACATGCTTTTAAAGCTCTCTCCTAATTTAGTTGCAACCAGTATACTTTAATGCAGAAAAATTGATAGCCTGTCCCACATTAGTATTGTTGTGATCTGGTCTGGAAATTTTGCTCTACTTGCCAAGATGCTCGTGAAATTAAATTTTTGTCCTACATCTAAAGTTGGTCAAAAGAGTCATTTTGCAAACCTGCCCATGCTGAGTGGAAAAATGGAGCTATGTTTTATGAATATTTTCCCATGATATATCTTTAACATTCTCATGTAATCCATAAAGGAAAGTCATTAAGTTCTTGTACAATCATTTTCCTGTCTGAGTGGCCCCAGGTCTTTCTAGTTATTTTGCTTTTGTTTCTCTAATAATGAGTAGCACAATAAGAGGTTCTTAACTAGCCAAAGTATTTTTAAATCCTTTTTCCTTGTCCCATGTTACCAGTGTTGGTTGGTTTGTTTTTTTCTTATCCTGAACAACGTGGTTCTTATTCATGGTCCTAGACACACAAGAACAAAAAATCCAGACAACGTTCCATCTTGAAGATATCTAAGATTTTATAAAGAGGCCGAGGCAATATATTACTCCCTGCTTCATGCAACCTGCCTGACTTTGCACTAGAAAGGATCCTGCTTGCTGACACATTCAGTAATGGCAGTTTAAAGACCCATTCCTGCTCTCCACCCAAGCTCCTGTGTGATTTCTCTGCCAGCCCACCCTCAGGGCTGCTTCAGGGGCAGCCCACAGGCACAATTAGAGGACAAACTGTAAACGTCGCCTTCTGACGGTGCGTGCGATGGGGGAATTAGCAATGGTTTGGCACAACTTCTCCGGTGAACTTCCGTTGATTAGAAATGAAAGCTGAATCAGTATAACACTCCCTATCACAGACATGGTGAAGTTTTGATCTTAGCAGAAGTTTCAGGTGTCTTTGGGAAACTATAAACACTAGAACACACCGCAAAATAAATAACCTATCCTAAGAAAGGCTTTTTACTAAAAAAAAAAAAAAAAGCAAAAAGAATGGTAATGACAAGTAAGCCCTCTTTGAGTTTATTTCTAGGCTCCAGAAATCTGAAGTAAGAGCAATTGGAAATCATTTATCTGCATCATGTCAGGTGGCATCTTGAACTGCTTATCAGAGTGATACAGATAGGAAAGCCTGCATTTTTCTCTGTTTAAAATTTTTACTTTAAAAGACCTTTTATGTTATTTACTGGTTTGTGGTCTATTATGTTAAGTTTAAAAGACTAGAATCATAGAATCATAGAATGGTTTGGGTTGGAAGGGACCTTAAAGACCATCTCATTCTATCATCCATCCATCATCATTCCATCCCCCTGGGCAGGGGCACCTCCCACTAGACCAGGTTACTCTTTTAGAGTATGCAATTTATTTATTTGATTTGAACACTAACAGACTAATCAAGAAGTTTCTTGTAGAGATTGAAGATATATGGCACCATAAATTCAACAAGCTTAAGGTATGGGTGCATAGCCTCTGATTATCTTTGAAAGCAGTCTCCAGCAAAGAGAGGACACCAGCGGTGTGGTCCTAGTAAGGGACAGTCGCTGTGGAGTGCGTCTCTGCCCAGAGAACCTGCACCAGAACCATTTCTTGTGTTTGCTTTAGGGTGTCAGCATTCATATTCAGCTCATCCCTGATTTGGAAGAACTGATAATTATGTTACCCTATTTCCAATTGTTTGGTGTGTAGGATAAAAAGTAAAGAAAGTGAAAAGGAAAGAAAATATGCCCAAACTTCATCCAGAAGCACAGACCAAAGGGGATGAATAGGATGATGATTCATCACCCCCAGCTACACTGTACCTGATGAAACCAAACTACATCAGCTCCTAGAACTGCTAAAAATGCCCGTTGTACCGCCTGTTTCTCCCCCTAAATGTCTCTGTCTCTGAGGGAGATGACAACCCATGGATACTTCTCGGTGTGTGCCCCAACAAGGGCTGAAATTCTTTCCTTTCAAGGAAACATCTGTATGCTGGAAGACAGAAAGGTATCATAGTTGTTATCTAATTAGTATGCTGATGTAACATTAAAAAAGCTGTTTTAAGACTATTAAATGAACTTTTCTATTTTATAGGAGAAGATTATAGAACTCATAACACTTGAGAACAATACAGGAACTCTTATTTTCAATGAATACTAATAGGAACGTTGATTCTTTTAGTTCCACTTACTATCAAATTATTCAGAAGGATTTTATATGATTATTAATTATACCTAAAACAAGAGTAATTACATTTTGCAATTAGATATAGTGATAAGAAAACTTTAATTTGGTGAATTTCTCTGAAGGGACAATATGTATTTTTTTTTCTATTCAAGTGAGTAGTAATGGGTACCTCTGTATCTCATTCTTTAGTTTAAGGCCAGTTGACAGTATCTATAGGTAATATAAGAGCTCATACATTATTTTTATCAGAACAGAACCTCAAAATGGTATTTTTGGTGAATTAGTAAATGAAATAACTTCATCCAATTTTCCAAGATTCCACAAAGTGAAAGTATAATAAGAAGTCCTGGACACGATGCAAATATCTGGTACTCTCAAGGTGGTTTTTGTACTCTATGGCAGCTAAAAACAAATAGAATCTGGAATATTGGAATTCTCTAAGACATCTTATGGAATTTCTTGGTACTCCACACAGCAGCCCACTAGAGCTGTGGAAGTAAGAGGTTTACAAGAGATGTCTTCCCCCCATTTTTTTTCCACAGCTCTGGAGTCTGTCATACACTAGCCAGAGGGCTCACTTTGCTGAGTTTAATCATCTAAAGTGATCTTTAATCTCTGTAAGTGCCTAATATAAATTCAAAAGTTTAGAAATACAGATATTTCTCCTTCTTCGTGAAAATAATACATAATTCTTTGATGGCTAAAGTCAGATGGGAAAGAACATGCCTATAGTTTTTGCAGCAATACATATAACAGGTTTTTTTGCCCAGTGGCGTCATCTGATCTTGTAATCATTGAAGTATCTCTCAGTCTTTGTACACTGTGATAAGGAGCACATAGTAAATTCTCTAATGAATTAACAGTACAGAAGGTGTGAAATCAAACTACAAATACACACTACTGACTTTGCTGATCTCTGGACCCATTTGTACAGCTTAGTATCCCACCTTCCAGTCAGAGTACTTTATTTAGTTTGGGTAGTGAATGACTCAAAATCTATCTCATTATTATAGCTTAAAATTTGGGGACTTTTGAAATAAAAGAACAGAAGGATACCTTGCAATTCACTGTTTAACTTCATTATGAAGTGGTTAAGGAAAGAGTTGTAGTAAATGATGGTCCAAATACATGAATTTAATTATTAGCTTAAAACTATGAGTCTAATTAATGAGTTTTCACACAGAGGAAGACAGAAGTACTTTCTCAAGGCTGGAGATAGGAAGTTATTTTTATCAGTGTAAAAGATCATAAACTTGTCTCACAACCTTTCAAAAATTTAGTTGTGTAGGTGGGCCTTCAAGACACACTCTGGATTGACACATGTAATATTATATTCCTATCACCATGTTTCACATACCTAGCTAGTAACTCTGCTAGCTATTCAGTATAAACATTGCATTTAAATCATGCCCCTGCACATCGCAATTGAAATTCTGTTGACTTTATCATTGACTTAAGCAGAGCAAAGTTATCACCCACTGGTGTTCAACTTGCCATGAAGGTATCTGGGCTGTTAAGAGGAAACAGAATTATATAAATCTGGTGAAGAAATTGCATACAAAACAGCAACTATTTCACTATCCATTATAAAAAATGGCAATAAAGAAAAGACAAAACGTTAAGTAGCAACATTTTTAAGCCGCTTAATTACTGAATTAAAATTTTTTCAAGAAAATAGGTAACCTTAGTAAGATTAAAAGATACATGAGAGCATCTCTTGAAATATGATAGTTGTGTAATTTAATTGCACTCTGTTTCACAGAATAAATCTGGTGGACAAGGCTATGCCTGTGTTCTTTATGCTTCATACTGTATGTCACATGTTATGCTTTGGCTCTGGCATTTCTGGTATTCCAAAAGTTAATACATCTTTAGATTAATTTATATCCTCCTTAGATAAAAAGATAAATATTAGTTAAGAAACCCAAAATATAAAACATACACAACTAGCTATAATACTGCCTTTAATATAGTATGGAGGCTTTGCTTGTACCACTACTGAGCACTGCATACTTTCGTATTTTGTATGCTTTTTTGATTAATATTAATATTAATATTATGGTAATTTTAATCTGTATAAACATCTAGGTAGATGTAAATCAGCTAGGATAATATTCAAATATTTATTTTAAAATTAGTTCTATGCGTGCTATTTGGCTAAACGTACTTACACTTCTATCTTGATGTCAGCTTACATGAACTGAGCAGTGGGTACTTGATAGAATTTGTCCAGGCAGGCTTTTTATCTCCCCAGTGTGTAGAGACATGATAATTGCAAATGCTTTCTAGTAGCAGAAGTACTTTGGGAATTTCCAGGGGGACACTGCTCTGTTGGGGAAATAGGTTGGTTTGGAGATGCTTGAGAAATGCTCCAGGAGCTGACTGTGTTGCCTGGAATGTTTTGGGGATGCTGAACTGAGGTTTGGGGAGGTTGTCCGTGTTGTGGAGGGAAAAGATGAGGAAGAAGAGGAAGTTAGGGCTGTTGCTGGAAGAACAGTGTTCACCAGTTTGAGAAGGAAATATTTTCAGACTGGGGCTTTGCTGTACAGTAGGTGGGGAGTTGGGCTAGATGACCTTTAAAGGTCCCTTCCAACCCAAACTATTCTATGATTTTATGAAACTGGGCTCCTCATCCTTGAGCTGTCAGTTATGTGCCATGATATCTAGAAATAAATGTTTTATGTAGGAGCCTCCGAGACCTTTTCCCTCATGAAAGTAAAGCCATTAAACAGGAAAAGCACCTACTGATGGAAGAAGATACAAACCATGGAGAGATATCTCCTTTTCTTTTCCTCAGCCTCAGTGCCTTTAGCTATTCACTCTAAGTGTCACCAGTGCTTTTGAGAAATTACTACTAATGCCAGACTCTCTTCATTGTCCTCAATATGATGTAAGAAAAGGAGTGCAAACATTTGACACCTGGCAGTCAGCCTCATTGATTGGTAAAATTGCTCAGAATTTCTCAGAAACTACTAAGAACGATTGCAGGTCCCTTAAAAGTGCAGATTGGGAGAATAAAGATCTACCCAGCACCAGTCTGCCAAGCTTGTGTTTCTACTGAGTTGTAGTGTACAGCCTGTGACAGAGACAGCAGCCTGGTACAGCATGCCCAGAGGAGAAGGAATCCAGGGGGTGTATCGCTGTTGTTGGAAACAAATGGTTAATTTTACTAATAGTGTGTCTGCTATAAACTTTAAGTCTATTTGTTTAAAGGGCAACTGATTACAGAAGCACATCTCTGGCTTGCACCACATGCTTCAAATTAAGAGTAAGATCAGTGCCAAATATAATGAGAAGTGATTTTGAATTTCTAATGTCTAGAAAAACAGAGGCTGTGGTATAATGCAGTTTAACTTCGGTTGCAAAGAGCACTTTGGTAAATAAGCTTGAGACTTCTTTTTCCTGAACAAATATGTCTTTAGGGCTCCATCTTTATACACACAGTCATATAGAAGTAAACATTTTACATCTCAATTGTCTTGAGAACAAAAAAACAAGAACAGAAGCTCTATACAGAGGTTTTCAGAAGAGAAAAATTATTTCATCTGCTTCTCCCACTTCAAAAGTAGGTCCTCTCATACATCAGGTTATGACTGAGAATGTCCCAAAGACTTATGGAGAGCTTTTTTCTGGGTTCTTACTTTTTCAAGAACTTCTGGACAGGAATTACAAGAGATGAGTGGGCATTAAAAATAATACATAATACTTGTAAATTGAGTCACATCCTCTGCCTCCTCCCCCTCCAACTTCATCCCCATTACAGAACATGCATATGAACCTCCTCCATGTAGGAACAGATTTTTTATTTCTACTAATAGCTCCAAAAGAGTTGCCACTGCTTCCTCCTTCTCAGCCATCCTCCTCTTTACTTAAGGAAAAAAAAAAAAGGTGGGACTGTCACTGATGACCTACATATATTTCAGTACTCAAATAACTCATCTTGGCTTCCACGTGGTGACTTCTGCTTCGGTAATGACCATTCTAAATCCCATAGATTCACCAGCAACTGCATTCACAGCCTCTTGCTCAGCTCATTTGCTTAAACTGAGGTTACAGTGTACTTTAACTCACACTTTGGCTGATTTGCGAAAATGTCACAATTTCTTTATAGTCTAAATGATGCTGTTTTCTTCCCTAGGATTTAAAGTCAACATGAACAAATCACATATAATGCCTTATCAACTAATCCAATCTGTAGAATAATTATAAATTCCATTGGCAAAATTTTCACATTCACAGAACAGATTTCAGACCATATGTCTGTTGGTGATGCAACTGAGAATTCATCCTTAGTTCTCAGACAAGGTATGTTTAAAATTACTGTGTCATATGGCTTTGTATGTTAGGCATTTCCATAACAACATTGTCATGCCATCAATTCAGATGCTTTCAGTCATAGGTCAAATTCATCTAGTGACCATGCATTCACAGTGAGATTTTTAGGTGCAAGAATTGCAAGCTGGAATCCTACATTTCTGTAAATACTGTGCGCGGAAAGATGTGCAAAAAAAATAGACAAATCAGTTCTATCAAAAATCTCGGTGCTTCTAAATAAGGATTGCACAGAGAGGAGGGCAGAGGAATGTTGGGATCAGCCCCAGGAAACAGACCACTGCAGTTGAGCAGTAGTAATTTAACTCAATTTTTTTACTCCAACTGGGAAAATAATTCAAGTATTTAAATAATGTAGTAATGTGCTATATAAGTATACAAAGAATGGTGAAATCTTTTGATTTACTAAACCAATCTACTGGGGAATTAGTAAGGATAAGAAAATCTTTCCATTGGAAGAAAAGATACTAGGGTCTCTATTAGAGTCTTTAAGGAGAACAACATTCTTGAGAATTCTTTGAAATAAAAGACATTTTCTAATGACGGAGAGCTGTTCAGATTTCACTGAAACCTACTGCTAAATGCCTTGCAACCTACTTTTGCTGGGAAAGAGGAAATGCATCTTTCCCATTCTTTCTACTTTTTTTGTGTTTCATGGAAGACAAGATATGGTAGTGAACTCTTCTGCTCCAAAACAACCTCATCGTTTCAGATTTTCAGATCTCCCACGTTTCTCCAGTCCTAATTCTACTGCAACAAAAAGAAGTCATCTTTGAGACCTGGCAGATAATTCTATGCTTGCAACCAACTTTTGCACACACACCTAGAGGCACTACGAGGTGAGGACTTGCCCTACACAAATTTCAGCCAACTTGGATGCGGATCTCTAAGCCTTTAATTTTCCTGGCAGCTGGAAAAATTATGATAGCTAGCAGTATGATCTTTTTTCTTCTAAAGCTGCTACTGAGGCTGTCAGTTTTATCAAATGCAGATCACATCCCAGAAGTTAAATCATTAGCCATTATCTTTCGGCCTTTAATTTTTTATATTCTTGTGCGCAGCACACTGTAAAATTTTTAATGTGAAAACAAATTCCTGTGTTGGTCCAATGAAAAAGTAAAGGATTAATCTAGTGCATATTTCTGATTTTTAACATTTTTTTATAATCCTATTTATCTGACATTTGCTTCACAATTGTTTCTAAATACATGTATTTGGAATGCCATAAAAACTAGTTATCATCAGCTCACTAACAAAGGTAAAAGATTACTTTTATATTTTTCCTGTTAATTATTAGCAATTCATAGTCATTTTACTAGCATGTAGTTTAACTTAAATAGTACAGCTATTACTGGGTAAGTGTACTCAAAATAACCACATTTGAAAACTGGTAATTTCTTTTCACTTAATAACTGCTTTGCCTGATCGCTGAAAAGAAGTTAAAACTAAAATGTTCTAAACTCTATTTATAGTTGCAGCTTCATAACTTTTTTATTTGTTCACTAAATATTTTTCCTAGTAGTTTCTGAAGTATGGCATTTTCACCTTTCCTGGTGAGCTGATGATAACTAGTTTTTTATTCTATCCATCTAAAATGCATATACAAGTCCAGTGATTACTTTTGCTACTTTATTTAAGGATTTCTTGTGACATCTCTATACGGTGCATGCTAGATATGCTAGAAAATTATTTCTGCCCTTTCTATAAAAATAGATTGATTACCCTAATTTTCTCTATTACACAGAGAATTTCTGTTAGAACAGCACGCTGGTTTAAAGTGGGCTTATTTGGTCACATATGGCTGTCTGTCAAGCAGCCGTGTCAACTCCCTATCCTGGAAATTTTTGTTTTAATAAGGAAACACTAAGACTTCAATAACTTCAAATGTTCTGCATGCACTGAAAGCCTCATTGTGTCACTTTCTCAAGGAGAGACAAAATGCCTCTAGAGTCACTTGTGCAAAAAAGATCTAGTGTTGACTTCCCTGCTCCCACTCTCCACTGCTGACTGTGAGGATTCAGTAGCAAATTTGGGCTTGCGATAACCATCCTGCAGAGTTCTCCTTCCATTCCTTTCCTAAGAGATGAAATTTTATACTTAAGAGTCTCTTTTTCTTTTTTTTTTGCGTTGAGCAGTAGTACCCAATGGTGGAGATGTACATTTGAATAGTCACTTTCTTGTGAGGACTGGTGTGAAGGAAAAAAAAGAAAAAAAAAAAAAAGTCATCTCTCTAACCATATCTTCAAAGCGATTTAGGTCACTAAAGCCTTTGGGAGTCAATGGAAGTTCAGGAGCTTGATATCTGAAGATATTTGAAGATCTAGGGATTAGTTTATACCTGAATGGCCTTTGACTACAAATTTCTCTATGTATCCCAGCGTTCACAGAGGCTGCAGAAATGAGCAAAAACTTTTCTGGCTTTTCCTTTAAAGTGGTATGAAAGTTTCCTGTCTCCACCTTATTTAGCCAAGGGTGTTGCTGCGTGTTTTGACATCTCTCCAGGAAATATAATGAGTTAACTTCTGGACATCAGGACTTCTTTAGCTTTTAATTTTAAGTTCTAAGTTTTAAGCTGCATGAGCTTATGAAGAGTGAAGATTTTTGATTTTTTTCTGGAATTTAAATTGAACAAGTTTAGTAAAAAAATCATGATCCCCAAACTCACACAGGTCAGATATTAAGAGTAAGAGCTTTTGGACATAAGCTGGGTGGCGATTCAATGTATAGACATATTTAGCAATGTAGAGCAACCAGCAAGCCTACTAAAAAGGGAAGATTTAAACAAATGTTGCCTAAGAATAGTTTCAGCACTCGGATAGAAACATTCTGTCATGCAGGTGCTCATCCAAAGGCTGGCAGACATTCAGTTCTGTACCAGAGGAAGCCTGAGAAGGAAAAGATATCAAGATCCCACCCACCTACCAAATACTGTGTGGCTTTGCTGCATAACTTGCTAAAAGTAAGGCTACGAGCTCCTTGAGGCAGAGAAGGTCCACCAGCAGTTGGGACAGGAATGATGGCCCCTCTCATTGTTTAAGAAGTGATTTGGATTCTCTGAGTAAAAAATATGTGCTGCTAACAACCGTTTATTGAAAGCATTTTTAATGCTAACGAAGATTCCAAAGTCTCATTTTGTTACGTTTAAATCCACAATATTTATCCATGCTATTTTTGCCCCTTGTGTTGCAGCACTGCTGATGCCCAGGATGGAGGCAGAACATAGATCTGTATTCTCCAACTTGGTCCAGCTGTATTTGGTGCAGAGCAGAGGGGGGAGGATGCAGAGAGCCCTTTCCTGCTGTGCCCACAACTCTGAAACAAGCCATCACCCCATTGCTTCATCCAGCTGTGGAGCATTCTCCTGGAAATACCCTTTGTGGGGGCTGTAGGAGGAGCCTGCACAGTCATTAGCCACACTAGCCACAGCTGGCTCCTCCCTGCCTTCCGTACCAGCAGGGCAGGCAGCTAGAACAAGTGCCAGAAATGGTTCCATGGAGCCTAATTTCTGATCCATAAGTTAAAAACACTTAATATGAACTGGTGCCCCTCAGGTATAAATTACAAATTGTTTGCAGAGTCTCGTCTGTTTTCAGCCATCTTCGGAAATGAAAAGGTTTTGCCTTCTAATAGGCAGCCTCAACTCAGAAAGTGTCCTGAATGCTGATTTCATAGGACACATAAAATCAAGGAGTTTGATTCATTTTAGGATGGTAGAACTGATGGAGTCTAATTTGAACTTGCTATAAAGCAGGAAAAAGAAGGGTTAAATCAGTGTACTGTTAGTGTGACAACAGAGACTCTGGGCTGTTCTGGTTTATAATTTCTCGATTTGTAGCTTTGCATTGTTTTAAAATATTTAATATATTAATTCTCATTTAAGCTGCACTAGGAGTTGATGAAAATTTTTATTATTGCTAAGCTTTTGTTTCACATGCCAATTACAATCCAACTAACATTTTGAAAAATATGTAACATTTTCCTGTATAACATGAGATAGTAGTGAGTCAGAGAATATAAATCTGGACTTTTCTGTACATTTTAACATAACACTGTGAATTACTCAGTATACTAATTGCTCTTTAACATGTTCTTTATGTTGCCTCTTATGTCTAAGAAGTATCTTTTACAACTTAAACAGTGCCTTCTCCTGCTTGACTTTCAGAAACGGGTTCTGCGATACTTTGAAAATAAACATAAAAGGAACTGTTTTAATGAAAAATTGTTTGGAAAATATCTACAATGGCTTAGCTATGGAAGGCTGTTTTCTTTGTACTAAGTATTTTTAAGTCTAGAATTAGAATTTATTTGTGTAGAGTGGGACTGTCTGCCAACAAAATGCTTTGTACAGAAAAGCATTTACAGGACAGATCAAATGTTTAAGGACATTTGTCTTTTGAATACTGTAAGCTTCCATTATTTCATGACTCAGTGTAAAAATCTCTATCAGATGAGCTGAAATGGCAAGAATATTTTAATTTCCTCACCAGTTTGCACACCTTTATTAGAATTTAATTTGCATTGTAGTGAAAATGACTCTTCCTAGCTTACACTTTCTAAGAACTGTTACGTATTTTAATGTCATTGGAATAAAAAAGCATTTGTCACCAATACGGGACTACTTGAGCATCTCATAACTTTGCTGTAATTTGCTTGCATGTAATGCTTATTTCATACAGAGAGCGGTGCTAAGAGAAAGATACCTCTGAAAATATATTCAGAAATTAGCAAGTACAAGTTTGGCCATGCAGTCATATCCCAAATCCTTTTTTATCTGCCTTCTGATAGCCATCACATATGCAGTCTGTGATAGATACGGGTACATCCTGCTTTCCTGGGCTTTCATCCTGTGCTGTAACAGAAGGTGCTTTTTTCCCCACTGTAAAACATTCTTCCTTTAATCACAGTACATTCTGCACACTTAATGAGGTAGGGGTATGTTATCATGTCATTAAAGACCGTATCATGATATATAATAAATGGGAGCTGATTTAAGAGTGCGTCACCTTTGATGTGCTGGAATTTGCAACTGTAATTTTCTTCTTTTTGTATGTTATTTACAGTGATTATAAAACCAAATTCCCTTATATGCAACTATACTGAAACCGCATAGATCACTTCCTGATTTACTCAGACCATCTACTTTCGTGGCTCTTCAGAGCCTTTGGAATTTCATAGGTTTGTAAATTGGTTAACTCTACATAGCCTCTCACCGGTATAATCTCAAAAATCTGTGCTGTCACTTTACTGAATTTCAATTGTGTGCTCAAAAACTCAGAAATTTTATAGCTCATCACGTAAATACTAGTTATAAATAAGTCAAAGTTACACTTTCCTCATTAGTGTTAAGTAATTGTTTTAATCATTTATCTGTATTCACCTTGCTGCCTCTCTCTTAGTGCCAGGGAGGCAGCATCCCAGGTTTTCATCCTTTCACCATCTCTATTTAGTTCTTTTCTTTTGAAATGAGCTGCTTTTAAACCACTGATTACCCTTACATTGTTTTTATCTCTAAAAAAAATGGATTTAAAATGCACCAAATATACCTCCATCACTCCCATTTTATGTTATCCCGTCTTCTGCTTTCGAACTTTCACTTATGTTATTTCCAGAAAGAATATATCTTCCAGTTTGTTAACAGTATAACTTTGATGCCATGCTTATAGTAATTGTTTTATTTCTGAATCTGTGTTGTCAAAAAATTACCACCTGTGCATTCTTGTGTACATTTGACCTATTGATCCAGATATCAGAGCCACAGTAACAATCCTATTACTTTTCTGGCATTGAGTTCTTTATTAAGAATGGACAGTGTACTCCACATGTCATTTTGGGCAGGAGCTTAATATGAATTCTCCAGTCAAATAACTTAATTCCCATATTAGTGGAAAACAGCTTTATCACGCAAAGCTGATGTCTAATGATGCATGCTCTTCAGAGGTAGCTTCATGGTATTTCCTTTCAATACTCTATTTCCTGATGCAGATCAGTGACCACAGGCACTTTTTCTTCTTCTCCTTCAGGAGAAGGGTGTCTGGGGGGAGCCACCCGCCTCCCATTGTCCTCCTGCATGTGGGCATGGAGCTCGGGTGGATGGACAGGAAAAGCTGCCTAAACTGTAAGTTCTCCAGGCTAAATTGCTTACTGATCTTTAGGACACAATCAACTGAGCTGATGCTTTGAAGTGGTCTTTTTAGTATTTTAATGGAAGCAACTTCTCTGGAATGGACTGAAACAGCTTGGGAAAAATCTTTTTTAGAAGTGGAAGCATTATCCCCAAATTAAATTTATCACTGAGGATGCTGTCAGCACTTTTATGTGTGGTGTAGAAATAATACTTGGATGACTTTGAAAATAGCTCTCAATGTTTTGTACCATGGCATTTCAAGAAATAGTTTTAAGTAAGGCTAATTAACTTCAAAGAAGGACAGAGTAAAAAGGGTTTTCTTTTTTATTTATTTTTTAGCTAAGTGCTGTCTTAAATTAAATGAATCATGAAAAATTAAAATTGTTACAGTGCCACCCCTATAATTTGATCACTGTTTAATTTGATTTTTTTGTTTTATTTAATCAGAGCTACAGGAACCAGCTCATTTGTATTGTAAATTACACAACTTCTGCCCTTTATTTCATATACAGTTGATCACTTTTGGCAGATAAGATTGGATTATCTAATCATTGGCTATATGAAATTGCCATTTAATCAATAGGGAAGGTCAAAATTTCTAAATGTGATCCAGAAACAAAGTATCTAAGGAAGTTAGAGCCTGGTGCAATCCAACTAAACTTTTACATGTTTGAGACATTATTATTGACTATAGGGTCATTGTTACTGTAACAAATGGCTGCCTTTATCTTCTCTTGCCACTCACAGTTTGATGGCCAAAGCTATGGCTCTGGTTATTGATTATAGCTACTGATGACTTGATGGAGTTAGCTCTTTTTCTCATCAGTGTCTTTGATTGTTGTTTGAGTCAAGAGATAATGAATTTTATACTGCCTGTTCTGCAAATATGGAGTTAATGGATAGACACCTTCAGTCACTGAATATGTCACTGTGAGTACAAAGCTAATTTCTTACTTTTTTAAAAAACATATTCATACTTATTATTTGTTAGTCTGCAGACAGTGACAGACTGACAGAATATATTTAATCCTTATTGCCCCATCAGCACTCAGTTAAGCCAAGCAATAATACAGCATCCTGCACTCTGCCTTTCAAGTTGTGGATGTCTTAGGATGGGGCTCTTGCTCCTTGTTACTTTGCAGATACGTTTAACTTCTTTATCCTGGATTATTGTTATTCCTCTCAGATTACGCTGGGGTTCATGACCACTCTAATGACTTCCTCTAAGTTCTATCGCTCATGCACCGCTTTGCAAAATGTTTGAAATGTGTGTTGTGACTTCTAGTTTGAATGGCTTCTGCTGAGTGCACCTCCCAGTCTGATGCCATTTATTTCATACCCTTTTTCCTCCACACAAATCCAAATATATCCCAGCTAAGTAAGTCTTGGAAGTCCATTCTCTGCATTTAATTTCAGCTCTTCATTTCAGCTATTTGGGTATTTTGGGGTTTTGGTGGTTTGGTTTTGTTTTTTTTTTTCATTTTGCTCAGCGTATTCATTTGTAAGAAGGTCCACAAATGCCACATTGGAATAGAAAGTGGAATAGATGACTGAAAGCTTTATTATCACAACAAACATATCTGGAAACAAGGAAGGCTAGTGCAGAGGACTTTGCTGGGTTATAGAGCAGGAAGCTTTACTGACTGGTTGTAGGGAAATATGTTGAATGGGGAAGAGTCTGTTCCTGGCACATGGTGGATGTTCAGTATGGTGGAGCACTGGGAGCAGAGACTGCTGGTTGGGTTTTGCCAGGAAATGTAAGAGTCATAAGGTTGGCAGTCCAAACCTGGGGTGAGAAGGAAATATCTGTATCTGGCCTTGCTTGGAATTTTCTGGAGAAGGGTTTGCTGTGGAAGAACAACCCAAGATCCTCACGCATCCTGCAACTCTTTGTGGAGATATGGGGGGAAGGAACTGAGAAGGATCTTACAGGTAATGATGAGAACGAGTTTTACATGAGCAGTTCTTGCTGAGGCTTTGTCTGCCTTATTTGGAGTTTCTTTTGTAAACTGATATTCTGAAAGCAGCAGATTAAACGAGTCAGAGGAGCAGGACCATCCTGTAGAAGAGAAACTTGATGACAACAGATCACTGATGACAGCGATAGGCAATGATAGCTGGATCATAGCCAGTATGTGCTCTGCCCTATGGCTCTCCTTAAGAGACAGACTTCCGTATCAGAAACTGTTTCCAATGTCATGGCTAAAATGGCAGTTAAGAGTAGTATCAGAAGGATTTAGGTTCGACCTCAGACAACAGCAGGGACTTCTCCTGGCACAAGAATTGCTACTCCCACCTCCATGGGCCTCGGAAGCTGATCAAGAGTTGGTAGGAGCATGTGAAGGTCAGCCAAATGGTGATGGAGTGGGATAACAGGAAGACAAGTCAAGGGACTTAAACATGTGTGTTTCATGTTTTAAGTCTTACAACATACTTTAGGTCCCCATTGACCAAAGCAGATCTCTTAGTAACTCCCTATATTCCTCTCACTCCAGGAATGTTTTCTCACTTGCACGTGTTTCCACTGGTAGGAACTGGTAGGTTACATTAATAACTAAATACCTCCATTTCTAAATCACAGGAGTATACAGGGAAATGTTCCAGGTTTTCTTTCCAAATTGACTGTACTCCAAAGTGGTTAAATGTAAATAATTACCTGCTGACCTCACATACAATCAGACACCTGCTGTGTTCATTCTGGACCAAATTCAATCACAATGTAGTAATGCCTTTTTGACCTGAATGAATCCAACATTTATTACCTTTGTAGTAATTTTTTCTTCAACTCTTTTTCCTAGTGTGAATTTGGTGGTTTTGTTTGTTTCTGGAGCACTGTCTTTAGAGTACATGACAGGACAAGCAAAGAACAAAAAAGAAATATACCATTTTTTAAAACACTCTTACATATACAACATTAGTAAAGTCACCTTGCTAAAATGTATGTCTCATCTTGTTTATTTCAGCAGTAATTTTGCTGGGTTCTTGTCAATAGAACTGTAAAACTAAGAAAAAAAGAAAAATTCAATGAAATTCTTTCAGTCATAAAAATAGACTGAAAAAAATGCACACATGAATTTTATACAAAAGTTTAAAAGATGAAGCAACAGGTCAGAATCAAGTTGCAAACCTCTCAAGAGTAAGACGACAGTAAACTTGACGTAGCATGATATTTGACATACAGCAAATCACTATTTACATTTTATCCCAAAACATTTACCTGAGAAAAGGTCATGGCGTTAAATTTGAAGACATTTACAGCAATTGCCAAATGTTTACTATCTACATGAATGTCATGCTTCTTAGTCAAAAGAAGGTTGATGCGCTAAATGTCAATTATTTCAAGTTGTTTGATGGCAGCACAGATTGCCAAGCGATATAAAAAGAGGTTTAATAAATATTATATACACTGTTAACCATTAATCTTGCCTAGCAGAGGTTAGAGTTTCACATAGAGAGGATTTATGACAAGCAACAGTGCAGGACATTAAAACTCAATTATTGCTGTCCTGGTTGAAGGCATTATCATTAACTTGTGGAAGCAGTACCTTGTTTCTTCTGATACTGCTGTCAAACTTGGGAAAGCATCAGGGACAATTAAATTACTTAGGAAATCATGCCATTATGCTTCTCCTTGCAATATTTTGTCCTTTTATAGAATAAGCAATGAATGGACTAGTCGGTACCCTTTGCAAGAAATCTGGAAATTCAAACTGTATCTGCTATTGTACTCTGAACAAATTTTTGCTAGGACCTCAGGTTCTTGGAGGTAACCCAAAAGTTATACCTATAGGAATACAAGTTAATGGCAACAAAATTTATGTCTATTTAGTACGTGTACGCTTTGCATGTCTAATAACCTACACAGACCAAATAATTAATAGAAAGTTTTGCCCAGAGGTGAGCACTTGGTCAAGTGAGAACTGGAAAAACTTTGAAAAGAGTTGTGGAAATAAAGCCATTGGGAGTTCAACCTTAGAGTCTGATTTCTGTACACAGAGTAAAGTTAAGAACATTTAATTGACCTGCTACACAGGCGTGAAGTCCTGGCTGATTCCTGGTGGAGTTAGAAAACATCATTCCAGAAAGTCCAGAGTATTTAAAATACATGTCTGTGGAAGAATTGGGTTCCTCTATTGAAAAAGTCACGTGATGAGCTGTAACATTCCCTGTGATAATGTAACTGGCGTAGTGGTAAGTTTGGTTTTCATCTCTTCTTTGAGTCATGGTTTTTCATGTTTTTCTCTGAGTGTCCCTGAGGAAGTCAGCCTGTTGCAGGTGGTAACTACAACCACTCCAAAGCTCTTTCAGGCCACCTGCTTCCAAGGCAGGCATTCAAATATTCTTGCAAGGCCCTATACAAATAATAAGGTGTCTCTCTGGGCATATCTGAACTTTTGGCTGCCAAGGTCTAGATTTCTTAAGTAGGTATATTTTGCTAGTCTGATTTGAAAAAGAATCTAATATGAAATATTGGCTGCTCAATTTTAGCTGGAAGCATTTTGTCCCTTTGTCTAAATATATGTACTGTATGCACTCATGTATACTCTGTCTGTAGATGGTTCTTGTAGGTCATCAGTTTACTTCTGTAACCTAGAGACTGCAAAATTTTTATTTTTTTTTCCAAGCTGTAAGTTGATCATCGCTTCAAATTCTCAATCTAAGTGTTGTATCTTACCTTTCTTACATTTTTTTCCTGGAAATTTAACCCAATTACCAATAGCTGAACAGAACGCTCAGTGCCAGTGCTCTGTAATGAATTAAAAGTTTTCTGTAAGATGCAATAGGCAAAGCCAAAAGGAAAATAAATTTTCCTGCACAATGCATAAATCTCTGACCTCCTGTCTGTGTTCTTGAACACACCCCAGATCCACAAATATTGTGAGACCCCCCAGTGTTAATGCCTCAGAAAAGGATGCTTCTTATCTGTTAGAACATAGAATAACCATCAGAAAATAGGCTTTACTTCTTCCCTGTCACTGTGGGTAAAGCTGCCACTGTGATCTTAGCACCACAGCTAAACAAATTCAGGGTAGCAATGTTTACCTAAAAATTTATATTCTCTCTTTTACCATTGAATAATTGAGCAGGTATCAAATAGCAATGTTTCAATTATTCATTAAGTTCTTTCACTTACTAGAAAGATGGCTGCAGGCAAATAAGTGTCACTTGTATTAAACTGTGAACATCTTCATGAGGTTTGCTAATCAGATCTTCACTGCTTAGACCACGGAGAATCTTTATTCATATATGGAAACACAGTAAAATTACTTGGTATGGGCCACAGAACAATTCTGATAACAAAGAGGATGGTTTCCTCTTTCTTCCTTCTTTGTCTTCTGGCAGATGAACTGAAAAGTCTAGTTTATTTGGTGAGATTACAATAATAATTGTAATGGCTATGAAACTTTCCATAAAAGGTGATAAACTTTCCATCCTCTCCCCTCCCAACCCCAGCAACCAAGCGCTTTAGCACAGGGCACCTGTGGTATAGGGTATAAAAGCATTTTTCTGCATTAGAGCAAAAGGACTATTCTGCTATGTACACTTATGGCCATACCTACACTTACTAATAAACAGCAGTGATCAGAATCCATTCTCTGGCCCTCAGGGTAAAAGTGCACATCCTGGCTGATATCTGTCCAGCTAAACTCACTCCTCCCCGCTCCAAACCAGATGCCCCCATCCATACTGTTTACTGGAATAACTTCCTAGCCCAAGCTATCCGTCAGTTCATGCCAGGGCACTGCCTGGAAAAATGGTAGCTGGCTCAGCCACAGCCATGATACAGAGTCTGCTAAAAGTTAAGCACTGAGCCATTGCATGGCCTTGGCACAAGCCTTGGTCCCACTCTTCAGCTTACTGCAATACCTGCACTCTTCTCTTCTATTGAACACCTCCTCTACTTCTCCATTACTAAACAGTATAAGCCCACTTCTCTTCTGGGTTTTAACTTCTGTCATATTTTTATATTTTACAACATTATTTGCAGATTGAGTGCAGACTTTTGATTTATTCCTTCTTTGTCCTATTGTCAAAGTTGCCCTATGTTAATGGGTTAATCCCAGATGGCAGCCAGAACTATGCAGCCAGTCACTCACTCCTCTTGTTTCAGATAGGGGAGAGAACCAGAAGAGTAAAAGTGAGGAAAACACATGGGTTGAGATAAATACAGTTTAATAGGTAAAGCAAAAGCCACACATGTAAGCAAAGCAAAACAAGGAATTCATTCACTAGTTCCATGGGCAGGTAGGTGTTCAGCCATCCCCAGGAAAGCAGGGCTCCATCACACATAATGGCTACTTGGGTAGACAAATGCCATAAATCTGAATGTCCCTCCTTTCTGTCTCCTTTCCCCAACTTTAAAGCTGAGCATGACATCATATGATATGGAATAGCCCTTCGGTCAGTTGGGGTCAGCTGTCCTGGCTGTGTCTGCTCCCCACTTCTTGTCCCCTCCCAGTCTACTCGCTGCTGGGGCAGTGTGAGGAGCAGAAAAGGCCTTGGCTGCCTAGTGACAAAAACACACCAGTGCACTCTCAGAAGTATTTCTCATCCCAAATCAAAAACATGGCACTATACCAGCTGCTAGTAAAAAAGTTAACTCTGTCCCAAATGAAACCACGACCTCTATATAAATTGCCAACCAATGTGATAGGCTGTAGATAATCAGGCTCCTTTTCCTATGAGTTTCTTCCACTACCTAAAAAATGCATTCTCTTATGGTTCAAGCCAGGACAGTGTTGGAAAAGTCAACCTACAAATGGTGCAGTTGAAGCTGAAAAACTTTATTCTGCTTTAATTCATTCAGAGGACCCTTCTTAAATTTCCACTACAGCATATACTGTGGGAGGGCTGGCAGAATGTTAAATAAGAATGACCCGGGACTCCAAAGATAAATCAGATCCAGACAGGCAAATAATTCCCATGTCTGAGTTAAATCTCTGTTGCATGTTTCATTGCATAAGCTATCACAGTGATGGGATCACTGTAGGAACCCAAACAGAAATCTTTGAGCTTCTGTGTTTGGTGAAATTGTTTATGGCTTTTCCCTAATTATATTAACAAACACCTACATTAAAAGGTAGTAGATCAAAGCATTCAAGAGTGTGAAAATGTAAGTCAAGATGCTCCACACAGTCTTAACTCTACTGTCTTATTGATATGCATGAACACATGCTATTGTTTCTGAAGGATGCCTTTCTTCTTGGGTGGGATTAATTTCTGTGTGAAAGTTTTGGGCTTAGTTTTATGAAAGTTAGTAAAAGACTGGACTTCAGGGAGACAAAGACCTAATTGTTTTTTATGAATTAAAATCTTTAAGGACTGTGGGATAAATAGAGTACAGATGATTTACCCATGACATAAAAGCCACCTTCTCTTGTTAATTAGAGTAGTAAACCTTATGATGTGCTGATTTGTTAGGATTGGAATGTGTTTGGACTAAGACAAGAGAAATATTGTTTTGCCAGTGATAAAACTTTTTTGAATCTGTCTGATATATACATACAATGTTCAATAAAGATAACACTATGATTTCAATAATTCTGTGCTGGAAGTGCAAAATGAAGCTGTGCTTTACCAATACAGTACAATACTGTAAATCAGTTTATTATAGAGTCATGGATATGGTATATACTTAACTAATCATTTAGCTGATTTTGAGATAAAAATAATAGTTATTTGGAAATATTTCCAAAGTTGGAATGTTTATACGTGACCTCCATCCTCAATTTGTTAGGTGTATTTAAACAGCATGTCAAGTGCAGAAATTGCACAACTAAAAGAGAAATGTTAATTAAAAAATCTTTAACACTAAGATCAAAATACTAACAATGAATCACTCAGGTTCTCCTCAAAATCCTTACTTGACAGAAACAAGACTTAGGTCATATATCAATAATTACAAAAAATTTAAAAAATTTCCTGAATTCTTACACATATGACAATTGAGGTCTACTTTTCAGCAGATCATGAAAACAATCAAATGAACTGTTCTTTACAAGACTTCTTTCTCTCTATCAGCTGTGAAGAGTGAATGGTGACAAGCTCATGATCTTGTAGACGCATAAATTTGGTGAGATAAATTTGCCTTCAATTTAAAAATTCAGTATTAAGTGGGAAATAGCTGTTCCATATTTATTACTTCCCTAGTTCTGATGCAGTTTAACAAGGGATGTTAGTGTATGATAAACCATCTGCACTGAATAAGGTGGCTTCTTTTGTGTGTGCCCTAAAGGAAGGGGAGAAAATACTCCACTGGAGAATGTGTGAAAGCAACACCTTACATTCCTTCAAAGTATCACACTTGTGTTTCTATGAACTGCACAGTTCACTCGTTCCACCAGGGATTCAGACCTCCTTTGTAAATGCACTGGCAGAGTGTTTACAGCAACTTTATTTAAAGTTAGCCAGAGGGCCTGGCTCCTCACCAAGGGAAAGCCAAGAGCAATTCTGCCCTATGGCTCTCCCCAGCGAGCAGGAGGATCTTCTCCCTGAGTCAGGGAAGCCAAAGAGCTGTTTGAAAAAGTTTTCTGCTGTCTCTTTTCCAAATGCCTAATGTTTCAAAAAGTGTTGGTACTATTTCCATCAAGGTTTATGTTTCCTTCCTCCTTCCTGGATTTTGTGGAATTTTATTCTGTTTTTTTTTTTTTTTCTGAACCTATGAAGTTAGGCTTTCTTGAATGTCTGTATTCAATAGAAACACTATATATTTAGTTTTAGTTTTGTCCCTCTAAGGACAAACCTCTCTGTATGTATGTTATTGCTGTCTTCAAAATCTCACTTTGTTATTGTCAATTCCACTGAGTCCTTCCTCCACCCATTCTCTGGGTAGATCCATTCTCCAGGTGGGTTCTTGGTTTTTCATACATGATTTCAATTTCACAGAGGAAGTTGCTCGGGAAACAATGGGCTCAGTTATCACAAATAGCCCATGAGGGTTTCTTTTTCATCTGTATCAATCTGCAAATATCATGCCAGGAGAGAGAGATATTGGAAATGAAAGCCCAGAAGGGCTTTATATCACTTTTCTACTGAGGATTTGGAAAAGAACAGTTTCATTAACATTTGCTTAGCTTTGTTCTCAGCGATAAAAACTGAAGTCTGTGGGCAGCAAGTTATTTCCTTTGAAATTCTGATACCATGTTTAAACTGCCCACATGAATGGAGATCCAAACAGGACAAGGTAAACAAAACAAGCCTTTTGTTTAAGCCTTCTCAAACATAATCTTCAGTGCCAGCCATCCAGTGCTGCCCGTTTGCAGGCACTGTGGTAACATGCAAAGCAGTAACATCCAAGAGTCATTTCCTGTGCATCTGTTAAGGTATAATAATACATCAATTATCTAACCTGCCTGTGTTTAATAGAACAGTTCCAATGTTTTGTTAAATAGAAGGGAAATCTTCACAAAGCTGAATGCATATATGCATGCTTGAGGATTTCAATGAAAATCATATTTAAAAAAATTTGAAAGATTTTGGTATCTTGATTTTATAGATTTTCAGATACTGAAACATATACAGCAATTTATGTTAAAGAATATTATTCTGAGGCTCCATCAGTTCTCATATAGCAAAACTGAACACTCATCAAGTAAAATATGTCAAACTTCTTTTTAAAAACTAAGTATGATCTGTCATTTTCGTAAGCTACTGTTCAGGACTTGATGGTTTTAATGAAATTTTGGCTGTCTGAACTCCGCTTGAATCCACTGGAACACTAACATAAAAACTTTTCTGCTTTGTGTTAATACAAAGATCTGGGCCATCTTCCAAACCAAATGAAATATGTCCTGGGAACTGGGCCCAAAATTTAAACCTGAGCACCTAATATTAGGAGTCGATAAATGACACACCAAACCCAATATTTGTTTGTTTGCCTGGTAGTGGCACACTGTATGTACTTAACTGGGAAACTGGTTTAGAGCAAAAAGTGACAGACCACAACATTTTGCCAAAATTGGCCAAATTATTTTTTTAGACACCTAAATTCGAACTACCTTGTCTTTTTTCTGCAACAACATGTAATTCGCATTTTTATTAATTAGGACACGTTATAGTACATTTTGTGGAAGCCTTTTAAAAGCACTTCATTAACCCCTTCTACCCGAGCTCCAGAACAACTTGTTGCTAATGATGAGTTGTTATTCCATGGTATTTATATAAAGTTTGCACAAGTGTATTTTAAAGCTGCATTTTCTATTTAGATAATCTGTGAAATCCAAATCCTAGCAATTAAGATATCTTATAGTTCATCTTACAGCAACAAGATAATAAGTTTCACCCCTATAAGCTAAATTCCTGGCAAAGGTGATGTTAGAAATTCTATTCCAAATAAAGTGATCAATCAATATTCCTCCTCTGTTTACTCTCCAATCTTTACAACTGATGGTTACGCTGGCTAGATGGATTTACTTAGAACAGTGAAAGACATTCAGAAAGTCCATCCAATTTCTTGATTTATTTGCTATTGATGCATAAAATAAGCTTGTCTGTGAAATGGCCATGTTGAAATTGCTGTTCTCATGCATTTTTCATTGTTATTATTCGGCTAGACTGACTCTTGAGGGTCAGATTAAAATTCATTCATCTAAAGCTGCGCTGGTGACAGTAGATAGCCTCAAATTAGCTCTTCCAGTTAATATCTGTACCAGTATTTGTAAAACCATTAGTACTGAGAGTATTCTGATTGGGCAGTACATGTTTTAACAGAAATTCTTTTAACCTTCTGTGCAATGAAAACTTAAAAAGCACTGCTTGATATTCTTGACATTTAATTCAGCCTATGCCAGCATAACATTGTGGTCCTCACAAAGTCTTTTATTGCTGGTGATGAGAGGTCATTGCTTATTAGATAATCACATCCCTTCCCTGCAATACTGGGCATACACATTTAATACAATTATAATGCTTAACACTAATATAGTGCTTTTCTTCCAATTGCTTTACAGACATTATGTAATTAAATTCTCGGCATTCTTGGGAAATAAGCTAACTCCTTATTACAAACAGGGACATTGGGCCAGAGGCAATAGCAGCATTTTCAAATATAGTCTTTAATTTTTAAGCTGGAAATTTGAGTTGAGCATGTCTGAAGATCAGGCTGTGTGGCACCAAAATTACCAGTCATTTTGAAAGCTGTGGTATAAAATGTGCTCCCATAGGTCACTGAAGTAGACGGGGTGAGAAATAGGATTGAAAAGCCAGTCTTGATTCTCTAGGCTTAGAGCGAGATACTGAAATCCTTCTTTCATGTAGATGGATTCTGCAATCTGTATTGAGGCAAAATGCCAGCTGCCTTTGACTGAGTATACACTGTAGAGCACATTCATCGCTTCCCATCTTTGGATGACACAAGAAGGTTTCTGATAAATAGTCTTAATGCACAATCATGCTTAGGCTGTAAGTCAACTTATTCCGAACCTCACTGAATCTTTTGCCTCACCAGAGCACAGTAGAGAGCATGAAGGAGGGCAGCAGGAGAGCAAGCCGATGCCCCACGTAGGGAGCGAGGCTGCTCCACAGGAAGCAAGAGGAGGTAAAGCTGTCTGGAAGCCCTGGTCTCCACCTGCAATCACTGTCCCTCAGCATCACCAGCTTTGACAGAGGCAGGCACAGGAGAAAGCATTGCTTTTTGTGGAAGCGCCATCACAGGGTGGTACCTTCCTCCTCTTCCTGCTCTGGGGAAAACTGATGAGCCAGACTGAAACATTTCATGGGCTAGATTGACATTACTGTCTGCCAGCTGAGCTGAAGTGTCCCTTCACCTCCCTCTCCCCCTTCCCCAACAGCTCCATTTCCAGTGACTTCTGTCTCCTCTAACTCTCTTTTTTGTCTTCTTGTTCCTATCACAGCCCACCACTTCACAACACACACGCTACATTCCTTGACACTGTTGTTCCCGACTCACTATTCAACACCCACCTCTCCCTGAGCTGTTGCTGCCCTTTGTTCTTCTCTTGCTTCTTCAAGCTCTTCTTGAGACCTTTTCCATAATGCTAAAATTTGTTACACTGAAGTAACTAACTCCATCCTTGTAGTCAAATGCCACCTTCATCCCTCTTGACATCTCCCTGGATTTCAACATTATGGTAACTTCCTTGAAATATTATCTTCCCTTTGTTTTCACAGCTCAGTCCTCTACTGTCTCATCTCCTACCTCTCAATATTTATTTGGGTCTCTATTCAGAAAGCTGATTAAATGCATTTCTGTTCAGGGCAACAATGAATCATATGCTTAAATAATGTATTGAATAAAGATGCCTCCCTGACCAAGAGCCCAGGCAACTGTTTGGATGTTCCTCTTTGCCATTCTTGCCTTTGGGATCAATAATCCATTGCTCTCCATAATACCATAATACCTCTCAGTATTTCATCTTCAAGAAATCTCCCTCTCAGCTCCCATCCTCCTTCCCTCTGCCCAATGCAAGTGTCAGAGAGAGCCTTGCTCGTCCATCTTTGTGAATTTCCATTGTTGATTTAATCTTCTAATGGCCAAAATTGAACTAGGCCTTCTTCCTTAAGATCTCATTTTGTCCCCTTTGCTTTCCTCTCTGAAGTGTGTTTTCTTGTTCCTAAGTCACCCTGTGGGTGCATTCTCAGTCTGAAATCATTACTTATTCTACTTGAGACTATAATAAAACAGACAAGTTGATGTTCATCAGTGCTGATTATCATGAGGCTGCTCATCATGTTCTAGTGTTTCTGTATTGTATTACTCATTTCTGTCTAGTACTGTAGGCATGTTTTAGGCAAAAAATAAGAGCAAATACCCTCTGGCCTAAAATCTTATACTGCAAATTGAAGCACATTGTTAAACTAACTCCTAAGCTCCATGTTGAAGGATGTCAGTGCAGTTACAATTGCAGGGTTAGGCATTTGCTTTGGTGATCCTGTGTTTTCTCTGCTGCTTTTTTTTCTTTTTTTCCTGTTGTAGGTTTTAATATGCATATGTACATTTACACATAGATATATAAATCATGGTGGAGTAAAGATGAGTTGGCAGTGATGGCACAGGGAGGAAACTAATGTCAGGAGTTTCAAATCCTGCTGAAATCAGGTAGTGATTCTGTTCCCTTCTTTTGGTTATGGATTGTGTCTCAAGAGAGCGAGGCAAGCACCTTGGGACAGAAAGCCTACTAACCAACAACGCCAACAGCTTGCCAGCAAATGTAAAGGACACAGAGGATTAAATTTTCAGAGGTGGTTAAGAATTGATACGAGGATGCTACTGAAGAAATTAAATCCATGCTAGAAAATTAACATCTCCGGGAAAAAGATGTTTGGATCTGGAGCAGCCTGCACCGTGAGCCCTAGGCGTGTATGAGGCTTGGGAGAAGGAGTGGAAGGGGTTATAGACCCAGTGAGGGGACCAGGGATCTACTCTGGGCACATGGAAGCTTGTTATATACCATCACAGAATTTCTGCCAGGGATTTCTTGGCTTTCCTTTCTGAGAGGCATCTTGTGTACGTCTATCCAACATAAAACGGTGAGGTATAGACACACTTGGTGGGTGCTTTTGGGACACAAAGTCCATCTGCATGGGAAAGCACAGTGCTGAGCAGACCATAGATCTGTGGTAGCTCGGAGATAGTCCAAAGTGAATGAATTGTGACTCCTGGACTCAAGCTGTCTTGCAATGAGCTAACTGATGCCTCTCTGCACCACAGTGTCATCGTGCCTTGCTTGGGCTTGGGAAAGGTGACTGGCAGAGGTAGTGGGATGGCTTCCATAACGTGACTCACTGCATGTTCCCAGTGGTGTGAAGGCCACGGCTAAAGTTTTAGCTAAATGTTTAGACATTTAAAGATGCCACTCTGGAGTGAAATCTCAATTATTTTTCAACATAAACCAAAGTATAGGTTATATAACAGAACGTAACCTAAGTGCTAATAAAAAATGTAAACACCATTGCCATCTTGTGGCTTAAAGTTGCTTCAACAGACTTTTCCGAACGAGTTATACACTCCCTCTGATGTTCTGTAAACATAACACATTTTCAATTAAATAGGCGAATCAAAGTGGCACAACACAGAAACAATGTCCAGACCTGCACATCAGAATCAATTACAGGAGTGGAGAAACAATCCTATTTGTATAGAAGGACCAGCCACGTGGCCAGCTGTTGGGAGCTGAGAGCACACAGATCATTATTGAATGGAATAGCAGTAAGCATATTTTGTTCCATTGAAATCAAAGCACATTCTGCAAGAATAAAACTTTTGGATGACTCTCCTTTGTTTTTTGAGAAAAAATTACTCATGTATAAAGTATGAGCCTGTGATGTTTAAAGCAAATACTGCTTAGACTCCAACAGAGACAAATGTGCTGCTTTTGAAAATAAGCTTTATATAATATAATATTAGATACAGAGTGCTACAGGTATACATGTCTGCAGCAATTATGTTTTAATTCTTTGTTTCTTTGTCTGCCAGTTTCATAGCTGCCTCTGCAACTCATCCTCTGAGCATGGTTAGGAATAGGATACAGGATAGGGAATGCTGTCCCAGATCAGATGAGTCATCTGTGTGTTTTACACATGAAGTTCATTGGAAACTTAATGCTGAATGATTGTTTCATGAATAATTTAAATTTTGTAAATTGTTTAGTCAAATAAATTTTAGGAAACCCTGTCACAGCATCAGATTTAATTTTCTTTTTCTATGTTCAGTGACCAGCAGCTAATGAATAGAACTGGGCAGGAAACAATGCCTTTGTCCCGTTGAACTGTGATTTTTCAAGACTTCTCATGCTCTGTGCCTGTCAGACATCAGACCTGCAGAAGTTTTTTCCAGACTTAGGGGGAGACATCGGCCATAGGATGACTTTGTGTTTATGACACTTGGCTGACAGCCAAGATGAAGGTCCTCAATTGGTATTCTCATACCCCTGTATTCAGTGTAACATTGTTCATTGTTCACTCTTACAGGACTTTCACCTTTGTCTGCTCTTGACCAGCAAGCCTAGCCCAGACAGAAAAAGCTTCTGCCGATAAGACATTCTCTGTTTTTTCCCCATGCAAACTTTGGCTTGATTTGAAATTTTCATTAATTGTTTTCTTAACTTTTTTTTTTTTTTAGGAATAATTTTCAGCTTTAACAGAAATATTATAACAAACAACACGTGAACAATTTCAATATGACACAAAAGACCAATGGCCCAAAACTATAAAGTTCAAATATGAGACATTTTGATCTATTTAGTAATTCCATTTCTGCAGTCTTTTAGTTTGGGAAAGCATTAAAACCCAATTCAGAGTTAATTTAAATTTATGGACATTCTGAACTCTCTCTTTATATACCTACATCTCACATGTTTGTGTGTGTGATTACTTAGAACCTATCAAAGCCCAAATCCTATAAATCACACCTGTTTGATTAATGTAGAGTCATGAATTTACTTTACTCTTCTGAGACAAAGACTGTGATTGTCTAATGTAGTAACATTATCCATGAATTTGAGGCTAATGAAGAAAAGAGTATAACATCTAAAATATATAGTATTGCCAGGCAGCTTTCTTTTAGAAAATATTTACATTGGTGAGATTGATTTACATGTAAAAGCTACAGGGATTCTTGCTACAGGCACAAGTTGCTGTTTTTCTGTGAAGGTGAGGGTTAGGTTACTTGCAGGGTGTGGGTTACATTTTTGTTTTACAATGGCCTATTGAGGCTGCAGCCGCCACGGCAGGCAAACAGTATATTGTCTGGATTGAAACAAATCATTATCACCACCTAAATCCAAATATAAAACTGTGCCTAGTGTTACAGCACCTGCTGCCCTGGTGTCTACAAAAATATAAGGTAGAAAGATGCCAGACCTTCAATATAAGGAAGCCACCTAAGCCAGCTGCTAGGAAATGTCTAGAAGGAGGACACTGCCCTCCCAGCAAACAGGAGTTTCTTCTTCCATGTCAGGCTCATTGCAATAAGTCATCTTTATTTGGCTAGAGAGAAGGAAAAAAATGAAATTACTTGCTAGACAGTGTGCTTTTTGGGGAGACCCAAATTCTAGAACCTGCCATAGTAAATGTCTGTTTCTCCTACATACAGTAAAACAGCTTTTACGAGAAAATTTGAGAGTGATTACTTCACAGTGCCTCAGAAGCTAGTGGTCAGAATGTGCTTCTAGGAGTTAGATGTTGTAAATCAACATAGGGAAGGATATAAATAAATCTGTCTCTCTGATCCTAGGCTCCCTTTCTTCTGCTTCCCTGTGTTTAATGGCTGATCTGTCAGATACCTTCTAGTAGGCAAAATAGGCAACACTTCTTGATGAACTCACCTGAGGTCCAACCTTCTGGCCTTTGAGTTCACTGAGAAGCACTAACACCAGGAATTTACTTCCTCAGGATTGAGACCTTCTTGTGCTAAGAAGACACTAATTGCAGGTTTGGAGAATCTTTAATTTTTTCTTCCTTTATCAATTTGATCCTTCACAGACCACTTCTACCTAAAAAATATACAGATCTTTAAAAAATGTATCTTGTTGAATTTTACCAATCCCCATTGTGATACTTCATTTGTTTTCATCAGTCTCACTAGGAATACAAATGCTACACGTGCAGTTTGCACATGTACACAGGAGACAGTTTACTGAAATTCACATTGAAGTTATGGATATAAAACTTTAATGGATTTTGTCCGACATTCTAGTACGCATTGCTAACAGATACTACACATATGAATCCAAAAATGAATGAAAAAATTCAGGTTATGGACTGGGCTGTTAGAATGTAAATACGTGTTGTTCACTGTAGCCTACGATTTTTGCTCCAATTTTTGAAAGTAGCACATAGCTATAACATCCCACGAGCAGATCAGAAAAGAGACTAATTCCCAGCCCCACCTATACTCTGGTTTATTCCTTAATCTCCTTTTAGTCTCAGCTCTGTTGGCTGTTGCACTGAGAGGGAAGTAGAGCTATTGCACAGCTCTTACCCATTGCAGGGGACCCCTCGTATATTGTAATATGACAGTGCATTTATAGCAACCCTCTGTCACTTCACTGGCTCTCTGCCTTCTGGCCTCTTGGCTTAGGCAGAGCCTGGGAAGGAGGAGTCTGGAACACGACAGCGTAATGCATTGCCTGGCCACAGGAGACGTGTGCCAATATATTTCAAGGGTATGACATATTGGTAAATTTTCAAACATCACCCATGGCTATCTTGCGTTCATTTAGAGAGATATTGACTCTGGCACATGCCGCTTTAGATCTAACCCTAGGAGTCCTATTGCAGGTTTGCACCCCGTGCTTATTTAACACACATTTGTTGCCTGGCCACAGGAGACATGTGCCAATGTATTTCAAGGGTATGACATCAGTATTGGTAAATTTTCAAACATCACCCATGGCTATCTTGCATTTATTTAGAGAGATATTGACTCTGGCACATGCCGCTTTAGATCTAACCCTAGGAGTCCTATTGCAGGTTTGCACCCCGTGCTTATTTAACACACATTTGTTACGTGCCTTCAGATAAAGCCATTAGGCAAAAAAACCCCAAACCTCTGGGAATGATGCTTATTTTTTGCCTGAAGTGCTGCCCATATTGAAAAAACCCCAAACCTCTGGGAATTACACTTATTTTTTGCCTGAAGTGCTGCCCATATTCCTAATGAAAGATCCTTAAAAGACATGGAATTCTGTGAATGCTTCTATAATATATACACATCTATGCTTTGAGCAACCTGCTCTAGTGGGAGGTGTCCCTGCCCATGGCAGGGGGGTGGGAACTTGATGATCTTTAAGGTCCCTTCCAACTCAAACCATCCTATGATTCCATGATAATTTAGATTTTCAGAATATATCATATATTCTTTACGCTTCCCTTTAATGTCACGCTCTTCATTTCTTGGTTTAGATATAATCCTGTTGCTAAGCCAGTGCCAGATATTTCTGGTGGTTTCATTGGGAAAAACAGCCACTTAACCTGATATATTCAAGGCAATAGAGATTTTGGTCCCATTTTCCAGAATCTGGTAGTTCATTGCTGTAGACTATAAAGTGTCTTCCATTATTTCCCATATTAATATGCAGGTGAGAGAAACAGACGAATGGTTGTTTGTTTTCAATATAATCTCACATATCTATAGCAAAAATATGGCACTTTCAGTCCATTTTTTAACATTTAGAAGCTTCTGATTCACCATTGATACATGTGGAAAAAAAATGGATTCAGTTTTCAGGCAAACAGAACAGCCCATTCTAGCTACTGGCAATCAAACACACGGGAAAGATATTAATTGAAATTTCATGATTATTTTTAGAGTTCAAAGGACATTATCTTGTGCTGGTGGAATGAAGCTCAAACAGAGGCTCTGATGACATTTTAATCCCTTCACTAGTTATAATGTTACTGGGGAATAAGGATTATTTTTTGTTTTAACTTAAAACAAATGGAATATTTTTAAAATAAAATTATTCAGATGTGTTAAGTGCTGATTCCTGTAGCTGCAATACAGTCCTAACAGTTTGCTACAGTCTTAAGAGTTTAAGTAACTGTGTACCTAATGTTCATGGGAATTACAGTAACACACACTTTGGTAGGAAAATGGCTAAAAATAAAGTTATTAAAAACGTAATTGTATCTGATCTGTACAGGGGTAAAGGATTTTAACTGTGCATTACTTACTTTAGAGAAAGGTATTTATATGCAATAGGATTGGAAGGAATCAGCGATCTCTGAATCAGATTAGAAAGGAGTTATGCCTTCGCTGCAGGTGATACATTCAGGTCTAGCAAATATAGGCTATCTTTTAAACTAGGACACCAGGAGCTCCTCCAAAATGTGGAGGAAAGAAAAAAATTAAAAATGCTGGCAGTATATAAGCCTTCCATTGTGCCTTTAGAAACCTACAAAACTTAATTTCTTTCTCAAAAGATAACAGATTTTTCATCAGGTTCCTGGAAAGGTGCCATTTTGGAGTCCACATGCTTTTTCTTCCCTCTTTATACCAGAGAAATAATTAAATATTTTTCTTCCCTCCCCCATCCCATCCAGGATAGTTCAGAATTTTATTGAGTAAAATGTTTTAAGTAACTGTGCATTACTTACTTTAGAGAAAGGTATTTATATGCAATAGGATTGGAAGGAATCAGCGATCTCTGAATCAGATTAGAAAGGAGTTATGCCTTCGCTGCAGGTGATACATTCAGGTCTAGCAAATATAGGCTATCTTTTAAACTAGGACACCAGGAGCTCCTCCAAAATGTGGAGGAAAGAAAAAAATTAAAAATGCTGGCAGTATATAAGCCTTCCATTGTGCCTTTAGAAACCTACAAAACTTAATTTCTTTCTCAAAAGATAACAGATTTTTCATCAGGTTCCTGGAAAGGTGCCATTTTGGAGTCCACATGCTTTTTCTTCCCTCTTTATACCAGAGAAATAATTAAATATTTTTCTTCCCTCCCCCATCCCATCCAGGATAGTTCAGAATTTTATTGAGTAAAATATGGTCACTTCTGTGCCAATTTGAAAAAAATCCAGTTTTGACATAACTATTTTTTTGTTGTTGTTAGTTGGTTTTTGTGGTTTGGTTTTGTGTTTTTTTTTTTTAATCTCATCTGGGCCTGCCATAAAATTTGGAAATGTGTGAACTTGTCTTTCCAATTAAATAACTATTTTTTTTCCTAATTGGGACAGCAGTGCAGATATGGCTACCACTTAAAAAGCAAGCAGACTCCTCGATAGTTTCTCGATAGGGTTCACAACCAGATGGTGGCAAATACCCCACTTCACACAGACTTCAATAGCTAATCTGTTTCATAAGCCTCAGGATGCATTTTTCAGTGAGCAAAAGATGTTCATAGTATGATTGAAAAGAGATGAAAATGCCCTGCCTGAATCAAAGGGCTATTTTTTAACATTTCAAGACTCTCCCACCCAGAAAGCAATACAAATGTGTACCTGGCCAGATACGATTCTTATGACAACTGCCTCTCACGCACACTGTATTTCTTATTTCACCCAGTTAAAGCAGGCTTTCACTAGCAATTTGAAAGGGAATTGCTACTGCTTCACAAGAAAACCTGCCGCTACCTTTTCTAAAGTTACAAAAATAAAAGTAGACCATCTTTAAAATGAGTCAGTTATTAAGTGGAGAAATGCAGGGTGAAATCTTAATTCAGAAAGCGAGGAAGATTTCCAGTAATTTTCAGATAATCATATTTTCTTAGACTTGTGTGCTCTGAAAAATTTCTTTTTGTACCGAGGACTACATCTTAAAGAGAGAGTGATATGCTGGTGCATGCTATAATAACTCCCAGCTCTGTGGGCTAACTTCCTTCTTGTTTGTTTTTCCTAGTGAACACAAGACACTGCAGGGTGCTGAATATTGTCCAAGTCTACACAATTACTGAAAAAATTTAGAAATTGACACAAAATTGTTCTTCTGTAAATAGGATCTGGGGTCAAAAATGATACAAATAGAAACCTACCACTTCGTTTCAAAAAAACACCATTTATAGTGAATGAAAATTTTACTTTATTGAAAGGGTTCAGCTGCTGAGACAGAGCAGAACACCAAATTACCTCAGTCATTTACCATTGCAGACCTTCTTGGAAGGCTGCTACAAACAAAACAGAAGACTCCTCCAGCACTGGAGGAGCTGGAGAACTGGTACACAGGAAATTCTGTCTCAGCATGGGGAAAAATTTCTTTACTTTGAGGGTGGCAGAGCACTGGAACAGGCTGCTCAGAGGGGTGGTGGAGTCTCCTTCTCTGGAGACATTCAAAACCTCCAGCGTCTTTTTTAATGTCTGCAAGAAACTAAGTCACAATTTGGATAAGGGACTTCCAGAAAAAAATCAGTGTAAATCATTTAATTTGAAAAGTAAAATGCATTTAATTTGAAAACTATCAACTTGTACCTTTTTTGAAAGGTTTTTTTTTTTATTTTTACCTTAAAATGTATGTTATTTTACTGCTCTGAGAACTGGAGCATTTGCTTGCAATGCATATTAAGAACTCAGATAGCAAATTTTTAATGGAAAGTGAAACGTTGCATTTGGCCAAGCTTTGGACGAACTATATCAGTTTTGGCAAGCTGCTGACACCAAAGAATTCTGAGTCAGTGTACAAAGACAGAATTGGGGAAATATAATTTATGAGCAACTTCTTATCTCAATTATTTTCTTCTGTCTCTTTGGTTCAGTAATTTATTAAATGTAAGAACTACTTTCCTTTTTATCAATATGTGATTGTAAGGGTATGCATGATAGTGACCACGTCTTGTTCAGCTACAACTTTTGTGAAAATGTACTAATACAGTGGGATCAGGTCATCATCCAGCCAAAACATCTTAAGCATTTATTCATTGATGTATTTTAGATCCTTATGAACCCATTCTGTTTGAAGTGGTAATTTCTCCTATTTACAGGTATAAACTGAATCATTTGCTGTTTCCTGTTGCCCACTGAAAGATGCTTAGTACCTTAAGTTTTATAAAGTTAATGTTGTTAGCCATAAAAAAATAACTTGTATTCAATTTTGGTAGGGAAAAAAATCAGAAAAAATAGTATTAAGTGCTTTAACTTTATTGCCTTTATTTAAATATCTCAGAGGCAATTCACTTGAAGAATGAGTGTGGGTTTCATCACCACTGTTGGAGGTATAAGCTTGAATGAACCCTTAGAGTAAGAGCTGAGCCAAAACACTGGACTATCCATGTGAACCAGTTTAACAATGCTTATTAGCAGGATGTATTTTGTCTCTTTATCTGAATAATGCTAGTGAGGAAGAAATACATCATGGCTTGGCATGTATAAGATTTTAAGGAAATAATTTACGCTCAGTGTGCGGAAGCCATGAGAAAACTATGCAGCCTGTCCCAAGATATTGCAAATAAACCATTATTTTATGTTATTAACTTATGTGTTATTAAGAGTTAGCAGCTCTGCAGAGAAGGACCTGGGAGTCCTGGTGGACGACAAGTTGACCATGAGCCATGTGCCCTTGCGGCCAAGAAAGCCAATAGTACTCTGGGGTGCATTAAAAATAGCATGACCAGCAGGTCAAGGGAGGTCATCCTCCCCCTCTATTCTGCCCTGGAGAGGCCACATCTGCAATGCTGTCTCCAGTTCCGGGCTCCCCAGTTCAAGACAGACAGGAAACTACTGGAGATTGTCCAGTGGAGGGGTATGAAGATGATCAGGGTACTGGATCATCTGTCTGAGGAGGAAAGACTGAGAGATCTGGTCTGTTTAGCCTGGAGAAGACTGAGAAGGGATCTCATGAATGCTTATAAATATCTGAAGGTCAAGAAGATGTGGCCAGAAACTTCACTGGTGCCCAGTGACAGGACAAGGGGCATCAGGCACAAACTGGAACGCAAGAAATTCTGTCTCAACATGGGGAAAAATTTCTTTACTTTGAGGGTGGCAGAGTACTGGAACAGGCTGCTCAGAGAGGTGGTGGAGTCTCCTTCTCTGGAGACATTCAAAACCTGCCTGGACATGTTCCTGTGCAACCTGCTCTAGGTGAATCTCCTTTCGTAGCGTGGTTGGACTAGATGATTTCTACAAGTCCCTTAAACCCCTACCACTCTGTGATTCTGTGGTTCTCTCATTCTGTTATGCCAACATTTCTTCTATGTATGATACTTATTTCACCTACCTCCAAAAATATTGCAAAGGAAGAAAATATGGCTCAGTGCTGTGTCTTCTTGTACTTAAAGACATTGACTTGCTTCATATTTTGCCCCAGGTTTGCTGTCTGGTCTTGGGAAAGTCATTTAGGCTCTGTGGTTTGGTCCTCCATTTTTAAGAGGTCCTAAGTCCCAAGAGGTGTTTGTGTTTAGTGCTTAGAATGGGTGGCACCTTTATTATGTTGTGGCATGTCTAAATATTATTTTCATGCTTGAGCTAACTTTAGAGTTATATACTTACCATAGCGTAAACAGGAGATATGAATATGCTCTTCTCTTCCTACTCCCCTTTTAGAAGCACTCCAGAAGGGCCCATTTTTGCCCTAACAAAACAGAAAGAAAAATATGAAATTTTTTTGTCCATTTGCTGATAAACTGAACCTCTCTTGGGAAAGCTTTTCTGCTGAAAGGGAAGAGAAGTTGTAACAAACACATTATAAATGCTTCTAAATCTGGTCTATGCATGAGAGTACCTTAGATTAAACTCCAGTGTTATCCGCCTTTACTGAACAAGAAACAGTGCTATGCATCTCATCAGGCTGGGAGTCTCCTCTTTCTGATGACAGAAATGCCTCATTTCCAGATCAACAAGATGGGAATGCCACCAATGGGGGAACACTTTTCTTGCAGGTTGGCTTTTGCAGACATGGGAGCAGTTGTTTCCATGGAACAGACAAAGAAATTGAAGAAGAGACGAGTAACGAGGCAGAGTGTGCAGGATACAGCCTATGTGGAGCTTTCTGTGTATTTTATAATACTAAGTGAATATTAATATCTGTTGTGTATTCCTCTGTGGTTGAGAAATGCTTGAAGTTGAAGACATGGCTGCATTACCCGTTCCATGGATATCACTAGTACATGTATTTATTAGCAGATAGCAAGTCTAAAGACTGTTTCTTAAGATGTATTTTGATGTGTCTGTGCTATCCAGTCAATAACTAGCTGCCTCTTCCTACTTCTAAATGACTAGATCAAACGGAGGTAGTAGATTAAGCGTTGCCACTCGGATCTTAATGCAATTTCTGTACACATACTTCTGCAAATTTTAGTTCAGAGATTGTCAAAAGAAACTTTTCTTACATTTCTTCTGGATCTGCTTCTGAAATACATTAGTGTGAAAAAAGAGGGGGCAGCAGATTAATTAGTGAGTAAGCGAACCAGTTAATTAATATTACAATTAAATCTGCCTGAGGTATGCTTATAGCATCCTTGGCACTTTTCAAGTAATGAAAAAGTGTTTGCTCTCTCCCTCCTTCTCAAAGCTCCACTGAAAATGTGGCTTGTCTGAAACAATGCTCATGTGAAGTTGGTCAGAGTGAGGTAGACGAGTGAGTTACCATGGTGTCAGAATTATTTTGTGTCCTATGATAGGGCTATTCTTCTACTGTTCACAGGACTGGAATAGAATAGAAAATTTGTAATTATATACAATATGCTGCCAAGAGATCAACTTTGTTGCTTTTGGCAATCACTAATGATTTTTTATTTTGCAAGAGCAGCATAATGTTTTATTTCTGCCCCCATTTTTCATAAAAAGTTAATTTGCATACATTTCTGCAAGAGTGAACCATGTTACTATGGGAAAAAAAAAAGCTCTAAGAATCATCTGAAACAGAGAGAATTTACCATAAGTTAAAAAAAAAAAAAGGAAAGAAAAAATGAAATAAAACCATATAAAATATTTCAGGCCCAAGCCTTCATGCTGGGTTTTTCTTTCCTGTGACGATAAATCAGGGTCCTGTTTTGTATGTCTAGTTGTCACAGTGTCATCTGGGAACTAAATCCACATAGATGAGCTAGGATCAGCACTGAGCTCCAAACACATGCTCCCCATGGCTGGTGATGTGCCCAGCATGGTCACCAGGCTCCATGTATGGAACAACCTGAACCTGGAATTTACCAAGGCCAGGTAAGCAATACAGAAGCAAATATTGAAAAGAGTGTTCAGATTTCTCTCTCCCAAAAATAGTCACTTCCATCTCTGGTCTGGGAGAAGCCAACGACCTTGCCCTGGAGTTCAGCAGCATCAATCCCTCCTAATGTTGTACTGACACGATTGTGAAGGTTGTAAGCCTGATCACAATACTCTCCATTTTTTCCAGGGGTCAGAGCCATTGCTTTGTTTCTGGACATTCATAATGATCAACCTGGGCTCAAAGGGATTGCTATTTATTTATTTATTTATCTAGAATCTAAAAATGAATGCAATGAGTTGGAGTGAAAAGTCACTGAAGGGAGGGAGGGAGGGAGATCAGTGGGCTTGGCAGCCTCAGGAAGGTTAGACTATTTCACATCTACCAGTGGCAGTGCATTTTAAAAAGCAAATGAAGATATCCACTTCTGGCTGTTCATTTGAGAAATGGGGAAAAGGGAGAACAAGTCAATTTTTTTTTATTTTACTTATTTTAACAGAAGCAAATGCAGTATGTCTTTCTGTCAATCAGTGCCCAGGTAGAGATTTGTGAAGCACATTTGGGAACCCACCAATTAGCACAGCCTGGTCCAGCACACATCTACCTTCATCCAGGATTACCTGGCACAGGAGCTTCAGGGCTGCAAAATCTGCTAAGCCCTTGGGCCAGTACCAGCGGCCAGGCAATAACTTGGCCAGGGTTTTACAGCTGAAGAGTCTGAGCTCCCCTGTTCTCCAAACAGTAAAGAGATCCTGCTCACAAAATATGTTTTCACGTGTTTCTTTTATTCCTTGTGATGTTTATGTAAAAAAAAAAAAAAGGGTATGTATTAATGTAGCTATAAAACTACTGTAATACGGCAATCATGATTATTTGCAATGCTTTTGTCAGAGATGATGGTTGTACACCATATGAATGTCCAAAATATAGATAGGAACAATTAGGGAGAGCAAGACTGAGTTTCACTCAATTCACTAATCTCCCTTCCGCTGCATCTAAAAGGCTGCCACAATTGCTGCCAGAATGATGCAAGTCACAAGAGAACTAGAGGAAGCTACATAAGAAGAGATTAAAAAGACCAAAATACAAATATTTAAAGGGAATTTGAAAAGCTTTTAAAAAAAACAAAAACCCACCTTTGAAATTTCTATACTTTGTGCTTTCATCATTTAGAGCAAAATTTTAATTGCCTTCTTTTAGTCTGAATGAGACTCGAGGACATTTCCCCACAGTTTAATCCTCTGATCCAGCTCGTTTTCCCCTTGGTGATCCCTTTCTCTTTCCACTGGGACTAGGGCTGTAACTCACCCTGACCAGCAGAACAAAGCAGCTCCTTTTTCAAATGGTGAACCAAGCAGTGGTGAGATGGCTGTATTTCAGTAAGGCTTTCCCCCAAATCTCCCTTTTTATGGGGGTCCCAGAACATGAAAGAGCCTATAGAAAGGAGGAGCAGGGCCTGCAGGAGTCATTTCTGTCCAGGCAGAGTCCCTTCAGGTGCCTTTCCTGCGGAGGAGAGGGCAGAGGAGACCAATGAGCTCCCCCCAGTATCATCAGTTCCCAAGGGCAAACCCTCAGCTCTGTTCTGGACCACCATGAGCCCAGGGTGGGCAGAGCAGTCCCCCTTCAGCAGATGTGGAGACTGAATGAGCTGTCTTCAGTTTTACTGCCAGTTCTGCCACCTACCTTTTGTCATCTGAAATGGCTTCTATGGCTATCTGCTCTGCCTGCTCTCATCCATCTCTTCTGGTCTTTGGGCCAGGGTGTCATCTGCAGATGTTTGGGCTACACTCAGCATGGTGGGGACACTTGGGTTGCTATTATTCTCACCCTAGCTTTCCCCTTGTACCAGTAAGGAATTTGGAGATTTGCCTTCCAATTATGTTTTTCACAATCCTGGATACAAAAAACACACTGGTAAAACTGATTTTTGGATATTTTTTTTTCTAGATTGATATAGACTGAATGGACTTCTTCTTCCTTAGACAACAATCAGAGTAAGCAGGAACTGGTTGTTTGGAAACTGAATCCTTACAGCTTGTATTCAACCCATTATAATTCATGTATTCCCACTACTTGGCTATTGTTGTTCATATTTTAACACTATTTTAAAAGGAAATGTGCAATTTATGACAAGTAAAAGGTGTGAATGATTGAATCAATGCCGCCATTGATTTCACTGAAAGTAGAATCAAATGCTCAATCAAACTGAACACCTTGGAACATAACCCTGCAGACTTTATTCAGTTTAAATCCCCATTGAAAACACTGGGGAATTTGGCATAAGCCTTTCATTATCAGAAACTTAGATTTCCATTGCAAAAACCATTGCAAAACTGCTACTGGCAATTAAATCTGCTCTTTGCCTGGGATAAAGTCGTAATACAAATTGTTTAAACCAAACCTGTTAAAAAAACCATGTTTTAAATATACATTTGGAGGGGTGAGGACAGGGAAAGCAGGTTTGATGATGCAACCGAAGAACAGACAGTGTGTATCTGATACATTTTTATGTTATGTCAACAAAATAGTACAACTAGAATTTGTTCAAAATATAATTCACAACTAAGGCAACTACTCATTTTGTGGGTCAGTATAGCCATATTTGATTTTCACATCTGCCAGTCCATGAGACATTAACGGTTAACATAATGTATCTGCTAAACTGTAAACCAGATCTTTTACTCATAGATGTTCCATAGGACTGGTTTTGTATATTCAAGGTACTATTTGTTAATTATTCATTTATGTTCTTGGAAGTATAATTATATTACAAAAAATATAAGATGGCTATAAATCTGTCTTTTATTTAGGTAAGGAGAAATGGCTAGTCAGTTGAAAATAGGTTTTACTTAAGCAACTGCCCTGAAAGAAATAATCTTTGATTAACACAAATGGTACAACACAATATGAATAATGTTCCTCTATTGTAAATCACAAACTATTGCAACTACCTATACACATTCTAACACACCCTTTGTGTACGCACACTGATGAGAAACATTTTTGCAATAAATATACTTTGCATATGACATTTAAAGCAGTTGATTAGAGAAAAGAGATAATTAAAAGTCGATAGAAGTGTTAGATTTCCATTTATGCACTTTCTATGTTTTATAGTTGTGTCAGTGTTATACAAATGTATTGCACCATCCCTGCAAGTATTAGGACTGACTTCCAGATTATTTGGAGTGAAAATATTTTAAACTATCTCTTGAAACATGCTTCTTAATATGAAAGGCTAAATATTTTCCGAGGTAGTTTTATTTGTTAGTGTAGTGCACTTGCTAGCACCGAGTTAGAACATGACTAAAGGGTATCTATGAAAAAGACATGGTCAGGTGTGTCCTGGTGCAGTGAATGCTAATATGCCTTCAGTAGAAGCACATTATGCTTTTATTTCTGACTGTACACTGAATTATTTACACCTTCAAGGCAGCTGATTGAACTGCAGCATCAGTCAATTAGCAAATCAAAAATTTATATGATTCCAATTTAGCATGGAGTCCTTCTCTCTTTTTTTTTTCTTTTTAGATTTTCACCCTGACAGTGACAAATTACTCCTCTGCTGGCTGAGATTGGAAATTAAAAGCATTTAGAGTTGCTCATGCATTTATGCTAATGAGAACTTCTGATATGATTTGCATGCAAAAGAGGACAATCTGAAAGCTCATCAGTTTTTCATGCTTCCGCATTTTGATGTAGTAGGATTTTTTCTGTTTTCTGCAGAGCAGAAAAATTTTTCTTGGGGAAACAATACTCTATGTGAACAAAAAGAGTTTTTCTTTTAAGTCAGAAAGTTCCTTTTTTTTTTTTTTTTACCCTCCAGATTCTTGTCAAATCATTTGCTTTGCTGTTTCAGAACTGCAGCCCACATTCATTAGCATTTTAGATGTTTATCAAAGGAACGATCCAGTATCTGCCATGCAAGATTATAGCTCAAGCTTCATTTTAAATTCAGCAAGAAAAAAAGACCCGAGGACAGATGAGAAGAGGGACGTGCACTCTGACAATCTTCTTCACAGATACACCCGAATTAATCCTATTTAGAGAAAAATTTGATTAATCACCAGAGGTGGCAGATTTAAGTTTAGTGAAATAGTTAACTCTGACAAATTTTGGGGACCTCTTTGGCACAGCCTTCCTGGAATGCAAATAAAGAAGCCAAGCAATACAAATGAGACAGCAGATAACTTTAAAATGAATTGTTTTTAAAAGCTCTTGTGTAGTAAGAATAAAGGGACTGCTGCCATTTTTAGGGCTTAATTTTGCTCTCCAATTTGCAATAACAAAAGACAAGATGGTAAAGAAGGGTCTGGAGGTAACAGAAAATATTAGTGTATTTATTTTGCTTTTGCAGTACATGATTTTGTACATTACAGGTAGTATAATTAAAATAATTTGCTAAATAAAGGAAGAGAATTGTTTCCTGATTGTCTGCCTTGCTTGAGAAGGTTAATCAGGTTATATCTGTGTATGTTAGAGTTTTTGTGAATCTACAGATTTTTTGTTTCAGAAATGATATTTTTGACAGTGGCAATTTCAGAGATCCCAACCATTGTCCTGCATTTATAAAAATTTTTGGTGCTTGCTGAACATTAGCATAATCCAAAAATTCTTTCAGTCCCACTAAACTACTGTTTAGAGTTTTAATTGTAGTTATTCCTTCTATCTTATCATTCAATTGACCAAGTTCCAATGTATTGTTTAGCAAAACAAAGGCAAAACATGGTACAGATCATAAGATGTTCAAACCATCTTCCAGAATACACTTTACATTTTGGATCATTTTTTAGCCCCAGGTACATGCAGCAGCGCTGAAGACTTGTCAGGCTTCAGAGGCGTTACGGATGAGACTTTCACCCATTGATTTCACTGGTGTTGCACTGAGGTTGCTTTACAACCAGCGCCTTGTATGCTCAAAGACAGCTAACAACAGGTGTATGCTATGTTTTGGTAACATCTCCTGTCTTTAGGCAGTGTTCCAGCTTCATGTACTTGAAAATAAAATTTCCTTTTCTTCTGTAACTGCAGCAGAAGTTCCCCTTTTTCTTTTGCTGCATCGATCCCTGGTTCCTGGAGTAGATATCCTGCTTCATCCCTTGATGAGGAAGAGAGGGGTGCGGTAGGGTAATCATAAAAGGGGAAGCAGAATGAAGAGTCAAGGAAGGAGACCAGGAGAGAAAGGGCCAGGCAATATCATAACTCAGCCTTGCCTGTCTTCTTTGGCACATTAGAAGTTATGGTACAGCGGAAAGAAAGGAGCTACTTAAAATCTCTCCAGTTCTTGATTCTCAGTTTGCCTGCAATCACCACTGTTAAATCAAATAAATGGCTTCTCATCCTTGCTTCAGACTGGCGTCTTGGTGTCACCATTCAGCCCTGCTTCTTTCGACAGCCAGCTAGATGGCTCTCTCATTTCACACCTCTAAAGGTACCAGGCCAAAATCTCACGCTGGAAGTTCTTCCTCCAAGTCAGGAGCTTTGCAGCTGCAGCTTCTGATTTTCCCTCTCTGAGGTTTTGAATTTTTCAAACAGCTGACATGCCTTACCATGGATAGAAGTCCGACTTTTTTCTCCCTCACCCGTTTCTGAGCTATGCAAGTGAAATGCTCTTGACTGTTAGGATTAGGTCTCATTGACAGTGACTATCTTTCCATTTTCCTTCCACATCCGTAGGAAGCCCTCAGGCTCTGTGGACATTTCTCTGTTGCAGTAGGTGCATGCAAACGGCTCAGAGGGAGTATCAGCAGGGAAGCAGAAAAATCTCCACTTGCCAATATCTATTAAGACAGGGAACCTTGAAAACTCCATGAATATGATGTAAGGTTTACAGGAAGTTCTTCCTTCATCCACCTTCGCCAAACTCTTCATGTAACACAGGTTAAAAGAAAGTGCCAGAAGAATAACTCTGTTCCTTTTCTTCTCTCACAACTAAACTAAATTTGCCAGGGTTATGTTTCTCCTTACTGGATGAGTCTTGGATTGCACAGACTAAACACTTTCATGTGTCTTGCATTGCTATCCTTCCTGAAAAGCCCTGCTGAGATAACCTACCAAAATACTAAATTAAGAACAAGGTTTTCCTAACTTGACACCTCATGTGATGTGAATTGTCTCCAGAGCCTATTTCCTAATCTCTGCTGAAATTCACTTTGTCTGCATGTAGAATCAAATATCTCCTGAACCAAAAATCTACTTTTATGTTCCACAAAATAAGTTACAAGCCCAGATTTTTCTTTTATCCTTGTGAACCCAGGCATAATGCCTATTCTGAATAAACTTCTCTTCAGCAAGAGAATTTGCAAAGGTCTCCATTTGAAGAAACTCCTGAGTTATAACTACCTTGGTTTTGAGTGAGATGTATTTGCCTTATCATTCTCAATGATCATTGCCTGTGGTAAGGAGGAGTTTTTGCCCTTCAGGCCTTCAGACTTTTCTTTTTTTTTCCCAATTTGCTCCTCCTTGATTCCAATTGAATAGCTTAGGCTTGTGGAACCAAAGATTACAGCAAACAAAAATAATAATTTTGGAATAATTTAGATACCAGCTTAGTCTCCCAACATAATGCAGTAGTTTTCTCATCAATGGTAAGAAAACACCAGTCTTCATCTCTTTAGTTTGTATATATTGGGCTCTCTCTCTATCACTTTATTAACAAAACATCATTTCCACAGGCTCCTCCTAGCCTATTTTTGAGACAAGCCAGTATCTCTTCAGCTTTCAGCAGACAACTTTGTATACCACTTGTTGTCCTTCAGGGAAATAGGCTATGAAAAAGTATTGGAAGAGAATGCAGAGGCCTCTGATCTGAAGGTGTCATTAATCTTACCTTATTTTGTGGCTAATCTATCTTCCATCTGGTCATCTCTGTCAGTACAGAATCTAGTTTGCCAGGTTGATGAGTTCAAATGGGGCATCCTTTGAGTCCTGAAGTTGATTCTCTTCAGGATTTATACGTTCATATGCTGGTGGTCAGCCTTCCTTGAATCTAGTTCAATGATCTAACATGCCTGTTCTCAAATGCAACAAATGAGCAATAATTACGTTTGTGAACAGAGTGCCTCGATCATTAAAACTGCTGTCCAATGCTCTAAATGTAGCCGTCTCCCTATGTTCAGCAGGGAGGTGAAGATATTTGACTATAAATTTTTCTGTCTGCTCTGCAATATGCTATCAGAAAATTGCTTTACAATCGCATGTTCTTCCTGGAGATCTCCCAGCACTTGCTGTTTCCTTTTTATAGACCAGTTTAGGCCATTTATTGCTGAATTTATGTGTGTCAGAAACTCTGTATACAGGTTTCTATCTGGTCAGCTTCTATAGTGGACTTCACTGGCAAATTATTTGTTCTCCTCTGTTCCGGTGGGAATCATATTGTTGCTAATTCTTGTCTTCTTAACACACAGAAGTAGAGTATGACAAAAGGAATTACTGGGAATAATTTTCCATTCTTCAGTTTACATCTTAACACCAATGTAGACAAAGTCATGAATAGTTATAGGAAGTACTTTAGAAGTGTTGCATTATATTGCCATGTTCTCTGTGTGAAACTCCCCTTGAAGTCAATAAGAATTGTGTATGCTATTCAGTGGCATAATCAGGCAATAAATTATGAAAGCTCTGCAAACACCAAACATAACAAGCCACAAACAAATGACATTAACAAGTGACAAAAATACCCAGTGTTACGCTAGTAAAAGACTTAAAGCTAATAGAATCACAGAATCATAGAATAGTTTAGGTTCAAAAAGACCTCTAAGATCATTGAGTCCAGCTGTTAACCTTGCACTGCCAAGTCCACCACTAAACTATGTCCCCAAGTGTCACATCTACATGTCTCTTAAATACCTCCAGGGATACCTCCACTCAACCACTTCCCTGAGCAGCCTCTTCCAGTGCTTGACAACACTTCTGGCTGTCAAGAAATTTTTCCTAATATCCAATCTAAACCTCCCCTAGTGCAACTTGAGGCCATTTTCTCTCGTCCTATCACCTGTTACTTGGGAGAAGAGACCGACTCCCACCTTTCTACACCCTCCTTTCAGGCACTTGTAGAGAGCGATAAGGCCTCCCCTTCACCTCCTTTGATCCAGAATAAACAACCTGGCTTTGAAACTCAATAGTTTTGAAAGTGATAAAATTCTTATGGCTGAAAGGATTTGGCAACCTCTAGCAAACGAGTTAGGAGGAAAATTTCACCTCATTGAAAACCTTCCTATTGCAGGGTTTCCAGCCTCTTCCACTCAGGCAGTGATTCTCAATTGCAGATGAGGTGGCAAACTAGGCTGAATAGGGATTTTCATGATCCGGTGTTGCAGCGTTCTTCTGCTCCAGGACTCCTCATAGATGGCTTTGCTGGGGCTCAAATTTAATTTACATGAATGTCTAAACCAGACCTAACATAAAATAACATTTTAAGTTAGTGGTAACACTACATGTTTGAGGTCTCGTTCTAGAAACTTTGCTTCAGGAAAAGCTGGCTGCAAAAAGTACCTTTGAAAGTATACTTTTTTTCACAATACATTTTAAATGAAATGTTGAAATAGAATTTTCCAAAATGACCACTTGAAGTCTGTAATCCAAAATGGAATTTACTAAAAAATTCAGGAGATCTTGACACTTACAAAAGGAACTGAGAAATGTGAGCCTTTTGTTGACTAAAAGTGACATTCTGAAATTGTTCTCTCAGATCTTAAAAGCCAATTAAGAATAAACAAAGGATCCCAGAGGTCTGAGATTGCTCTAGGCTTTAGAGCTGAGTCTAACTTACAAGAAACAAGATCTTTGTAGAATACAGCCCTGCTTCTCCTCGGAGTATTTGTAATGGCAAGATGAATGTGTGCTGAGATGCTGCAGCTGTTATCAGAAGCCAGCAGTTTATCACAAAGCAAGGCAAAAACTGGCTGCCATTGCAACACCTTCCCATTTGGTGGATGCACCCATGGTATTCCCTGGGCAGTAAAGGTTTCTGACTCTCAGTATGAAAGCATTCTTCACCACTTGCTAAGTAATTCTGGGGAGGGAGCACCAGGGAGGTGCTATGTTCCCATGTGATATCAGGGTTATGGAGGGACAGCCAATGGTTTTGCCATTAGCTCCTGCTACAGCTCAGTGAAAGTTTCCTGTAGGTTTGGTTACCATTTGGAGACAAAGTGGTAACCTGTACAGTGGTACAAACCTGTATCTAGTGCCACAGATATCATGTAAGACTTCAATTTGAAAACCAGATTCAGCCAGCATCCTGTCCTGCACCAAGTGGGCTGTCACTCCAGACCAATGAACTGTGCCACCAAAGAGCACACAGCTCGACCGCCCTCCTCCCAGGCCTTCTTGCTCCTCCTCCCTCAGGGGGAGCAAAAGAAAGGGTTGTTTTGGGAAGCAGGGAGCAGGGAAAAAGCTAAAAAGAGGCCAGGAAGAGCCCCCACCGTCCAAGGGTAAAGAGATGTTCTCTCATTGGGAAGGTCCTTCTATACATCCAAAATTCTCCTCTCACTTCTCTGGCCTCCCTGTTGCATGGTTGAGCTCTCTGTTTGTAGGAGCTGTCACTCCCGTGATATTCTGGTTTCACTTTAAAAATGTGATTTTGTAGGCAGATGATAAGTAATTTTCATTTCTGGCAAAATCAAGGACTCTTATGGGAAGAAAGCACTGTAGTAAATACTGTTTTCTGATCATTTATCTTTTGTGTGCAGAAAAAAAACATAGAAGTGTGTGTGTTCTTCATTGGTATTCATTTGGTCTTTCATGAGTTACTTAATTTTCTTCAAAAAAATAAATGGAAGATAGAGGGAGAGGGGAGATATATTGTATAATTCCCACAAAATATTTCATAGATGGGTATTTTTTTCCACAATTCAGTGGTGTGGACAAGAAAATGTCTATTACTGTGCTAGCAATTACAGAAGCACTCTCCTTCAGTCTACAGTTTCAAAAAGACAGTGTACATTTTTCATGTCTGAAGAAAATTATTGTGGACATTTAGCCAGCAATAGACTTAGACTTATAAGCAGGTTCTACATTGACTTGAATTACTTTTATGTGTGTCAAGACAAATATGGCTTACCTTTATATTTCTGTTTACCATTTACTGGTTTATACTGTCACAGTAGTTGTTTTATGTGGAAGGGAACATGTAATATTTTTTCCTGTTCCAGTGGCTATGTGTAGCTGGCCACACCTTTAATGCATGTACTTCATAAGTGCTCCTGACCAGACTGGAAGGCCAGAAATGTAATACAGCACTAGGACTGGACACTTGTATGACTGCTTATATTTCTTAAAACATATTTTATATCTGCTTCATGCCAGCTCCAAGATACTGCTTTTTATCATCCTATTTCCAGGACATTTAGATTGATCTCAGCATTTGGTGTTTGGTGCTCTGTGTCCAAGCTGTCCAGGAAACAAAATTTCAGGTTTGTGAAAAAAGCCAGGCTTTTGAAGTTGGTTTTGTTAAATTTTTGGATAAAAATAAGATCTTCAGAACTTTCTTATAAAAATAATATATCAAGACTGGACCATCATTCAATTGCCAATGGTTCAATGGTTAGCCCACTCACCCACTTTACTTAGAGCATTGACCTCGTTTTTGCCCATAGAAGGTTTGCTTGATGTCTTCTCTCAGAACGGTGGATGGTCTCCTCCCAAGTAGGACCCGAGAAACTTTACAGAGGTTTCAGTTTATTAAAATTTCCCTGTCATCTCCATTTACATCATTAGCTCCAGGCTCATTGCTGGTTTTGAAGGGTCTTCCATAGACATATTCACAAATGTATTTCGTACATGTGTATTCTCAGAAAGAGTCTCATCTGCTGATGAGAGTTTCCTAGAGCTACTCAAGATCTTGTTTTTGCTTAATGCAGTTTAGATTTGATTCTTCCCCAACCATTTTCTAGGTGTCCCCACAGAATAATCTTTTGAAGGCATGCTCAGAGAGTAATTTGTCATCTGGTTTCTAAATAACTCCAGAAAAGCTCCTTTGCTCTTTGTGAAGTTGACGAGTCATTTTGCATATGTTCTTTGCCTAAAAGAGATATATTAGTCTGAATCTAGCTCATTGTCCACAGTAAAGGGGTAAGGGTGATAATTTTTTTATATTCCCTTCTTGGATTTATGTAACTCTATAGTCGAATACAAGTTGTTGGTTAGTTTGCAGTGACTGTTTAATGAGTAAATAGAATAACAGTGAGAGAGAGATGTTTCATCTGTATTTATTTTCTGACATAGCTGACAGCTAGAGTGATATCTTCTCCTTCTTTCTTCTTTTGTTACAGCAGTACTAATCATACCACACAGAGACACATTTGTCATTATATGTAATTATGTGCAATATGTTTACATTATAATATTTTATATTGGAGAGGCATAGGTTTCATAATGTTTTTACTCCCAGTCCCTTTCTGCTAAAGATTATTTCAGTTTATGCATATTTATAAATGATATTTAAAAGTACAATAGCACATTAATTATAATAAAATGGTGATTTGGAAATAGAAGCAACTAGAGAACTGATCTAGACTACATAATTTCTGACAGAGGGGCAGCATTTTGTTTGTGCATGGGAAGGTTTCCTTTGGCTACTTTAAAGTACAGATAGAGACCAGAAGTTATTAGGAAGGGCTACCATTTCTTATGTGATTAAAAGGGGTCTGAGCAAACCTTGATCTTTCAGAAACCTTTTGAAAGACCTGTTCCTCTGTGGACCTGTTACTAATCCCGTCAGCAATGTGTTTTTGCCCTCTTTCATCACTACTCCCCTTTTCTTCCACTTCCTCCCCGCTTTTCTCCAACCCAATTAGCAGATTAGCCAGCAGGCTGTGAAGCCTGAAGTAGAAATTAAATCGACTTTTATCACATGCCAAACTAACTGTGGAGTTATCCAAGAGCACAGCCATACCCTCAGAGAGTCCCGTCCTTAAGGACCCCAAGGGTGGGTAAGGAAATCAAAGGTGCCATCAAAGACTCCTTCAAAGTTATGACACTATCCTCCACAAAAATACTTCCCTGTGGTGTACGGATGAGACCCTGATGGCGTGGTTAGGTGACATGCTGTGGAACCAGCAGCATTGGGACAGAGAGGAGCAACGTTCGTGCAGTTAACCCCTAACGAGAGTGCGTTATGGGGCTGAGCTCTGCAGGTGAGAAGTGGAAAACAGCAGTCACAACAAGTCAAGCACAGCTCCTACATATGCTGCGGTCCGCAGAAGGAAGAAGTTATTTAATTGTGGGGTTTTATCTGTGTAGTTGCAAGACAGATGTAGTTGGTAAGTTTTAGCTGGTTGAGATAAACTTCTTTATTTAGGCAACAAATATATGTTCTGACTGGGGCCATTTTTCTACCTTGCTACGTTACCACACATTAATTACTATTCATTTACTAGCACATTGTGATAACTATTTTTATCATGTGAATGATAAAATGTGAATTAACATGTGAAAGCATCTTCAGAGGTCACTTTTGTACAATTCAGGCCACTTGAAGGAGATATACAAAGGTGAAAGACCTGCATCACTTTAGCAGGCCTCAGTAGCTGTTTCAGATCTTATTTTACATGAAATAGAAAACATGGTTATTGTAAAGATGGTAAAACAGTGGACCAGGCTGACAGACACTACATGAGCTACTGTTACAGGTAAAGGTCTTAAAAAAGGTCTTAAAGTTGCTGAACTGCTTGGATTTTAAAAGATTTTGGGATGTATTGTATAAAGTACAACTCCATAGGGTAGCTTAAAACAAGCTATTTCTGCACTTGAAGAAATGAGTGTGACTGGGGAAAGGAAACATTTTAGCTCCACAAAAGAGGAGAAAGGAAAGAGGGAAGCAGTCCATGCCTCCTGGACACTGCATAACCCTAAGATCTACTACACACTTTGAATATTTTCACCTGCATAGAGGAAATCATACCAATGTGAAGTTTGTTTCCACACACAACAACTGACAGACCTGCCCTGTCTGCCCGTCTGGTTGGATTCCTCTGACTGTCAGCTCTGAAGCTTAATGACACCCTCTGTAAAAGAAGAAAAAAAAAAAAGTACTGCAAATACTTTGCTAATGAACTTTATTATTAATCCAATCATGCTGATAAAGAGCATTCAGTGTGAATATCTTGCCAAACTAATTAAGGTTTGAGGCTTTCTTTTTCCTTATCTTCATGAAATCAGAGAAACAGAAGATCCAAGAGTTGAAAAGATCTTTGAGGAACAGAACAGAAAAGCTGAATCACAAAAAGAGAAGACAACCAAAAACATTTCGGAAGAGCAGGAAGGTAAAGGAAACATTTAATAAAAAAATAATTTTCATAGTAGGTAAGTGAAGGACAATTTTAAAACGCAACTATTCATATTTACAGTTCACTGCATATTTTTCTGTTTTGGTTTTGCATTAATTTACTTTAAAATTATTGTACATATTTTGACTGCATGTTTTCCAAATAAGTTTGAAGAACATGTGGGAAAATTCACTCAAACAAAAATATCCTGTAAAATTTCCAATGGGACAAGTGATCAGCACACAGAAGGTCAAGATAAATACACATAGAAACACAGAATAATTTGCCATAAATAATAATGATGCTGTGTCATCCCATTCCAGATACGGAGAACGTGCCACCAAAGTCTGGGAACTAACTCATTTATAAGCTTCAGGGTAAAATCCATTTTTATATGTCTACTAACCACATACTCTGTCATTTTCTACCTCTTTGGCTTCAGACAGCCCGCTGTGGCGAATTATTTCATGTATGCTATACAGGGAAAGCTTACTCTTTAAACAGATTTATAGTTTATAAAAATTAACTTTTAGTTCAACACTGGTGTTAATTGGCTCTAAATTATAACAGAGTTTGTGATACAAAGAAAATATAAAAGCATATGATGGTAAGGGATGGTTGAATTCACACCATTCTCTTACTGCATTCCACTTGTTCTTTTCATTTCCTTAACACAATTATTTAGTAGCGGCCTCTGGTAAAGTTTTACACCTAAAGCGTTGTCATAAAATATTCAAAAGTTACTATATTTTAATACTGCTGAGTAAGTACTTTGTTTTTATTCTCTGGTGATTATAGTATGGAGCTGCATTCCTCCATGAAAGGCTAAACAGCAGTACAGAAATACAGACTTCATAGTCAAAGTTTAGCAACAACATGCACACACACTTTCAGGGGCATGTAAGGCTTGAAAGGCCAGGTACCATCAGCAGGTTCTCTGGCAGGTTGAAGTCTCCAGGGAATAGCCTGCTGCAGAACAGAGCAAGAGGAGAAGTGCCCAGCTCTGCCCGTTTTTCAACGAGAAGTGCTGCATGGGTCTGCTCAGGGAAGAGCTGCCCTTTGCTGATTCCCTCCTCAGCATCGTTACCCCAGCAGACCTCTGCTGTGGGTCCGGTCCCTCCCAATGACACTGAGTGGGTAGGAGGATGACACGCTGCTTAATATTTGTATAGGTACTTTTAAATACCAACCTGCAGGAGCTCTCCCAGCATCCCTGCCCTCCCCAGAGGGGTACAAGGTGGGAACTGCCTGTGAGTTCTCAACAGACACGCACATCTCCTGAAAGGAGGGTGTAGAGAGGTGGGGGTCGGTCTCTTCTCCCAAGTCACAGGCGACAGGACGAGAGGAAATGGCCTCAAGTTACGCCAGGGGAGGTTCAGGCTGGATATTAGGAAAAATTTTTTCACTGAAAGGGTTATCAGACATTGGAATGGGCAGCCCAGGGATGTGGTTGAGGCACCATCCCTGGAGGTGTTCAAAAGACGGGTTGATGTAGTGCTGGGAGGTATGGTTTAGTGATGGTGATGCTTCTTGTTTGTTGTGCAGGTGTCTATTTTTGTCAGTTAGGTTGACGGTTGGACAAGATGATCTTTAAGGTCCCTTCCAACCTAGAAGATTCTGTGATTCTGTGATCTCCCAGAGATCTATTTCTTTCTTTTTTTTTTTTATGCCTCTAAATGCTGCTGCCTAGAGGGTGTTTTGAGACTTTTCCTTAATTTATAGTGGCAAATACTTTTCTGGCAGTAAGCAAAGAATTCCTCTTTATTCAACAAATGCTAGCTACAGGTTTTGTCTGTGGCAGGTTGCACTGGTTATACAGAGAAGAATCCATCTTCAATGCTCAGGCTTTGGAAAATACAAAGTGGTTCTCGTTTTATGTGCCTTGTCTGCCTAATGCCATATGATATTAGGTCTCATGTGATATTAGGCTGAGATCTGACTTGTTAAAATGCCTAGAGGGTGTTTTGAGACTTTTCCTTAATTTATAGTGGCAAATACTTTTCTGGCAGTAAGCAAAGAATTCCTCTTCATTCAACAGATACTAGCTACAGGTTTTGTCTGTGGCAGGTTGCACTGGTTATACGGAGAAGAATCCATCTTCAGTGGTCAGGCTTTGGAAAATACTAAGTGGTTCTCGTTTTATGTGCCTTGTCTGGCTAATGCCGTATGATATTAGGCCTCATATGATATTAGGCTGAGATCTGACTTGTTAAAAGAGTCATGTATGGAAACAAATGAATGAAGGGGTTTCCACCCCAAGCTCTTGGTGGCATACAAATGCCTAAGTAGAAACCATTTCATCCATCAGAACAAATCTAAAATGGAGCATTCCTAACCCCTAGTCAATGAAGAGGAAACACCACTATTATCTCTTCTGTATGGAAACAGGGAAATTTCCTAAATGGTTCAGACACAGAGGTCACCTCCAATTGCCATGAGGGAGCTGAGGCTCAGAGAGATGCTTCAGGCTGCAAACACCAGGAGGGAGAAGCATAATAAAGCTAAACGGGAGATATTTCAGATATTAACAGGGGTTTTGAGAACTGAGTGATCACACAACCTCTTTAGCCCAAGACCCCTCTGATTCTCATGGCTGATACTGAGCTGCTGAGGCTGTAGGGCTGTGATGGTTTCCACAAAATTTTGAATGACAAACAAATATTCTGGATGGAGGATTTTAATGGAACATTTCAGAGTATCTTGAATACTCTCAGACTCAAGAATGAAGTCCAGATCAGCTTCAAACAGAATAATTTAGTCTGGAAGGGAGTATTTCAAGAGAGAATAACCTGCAGAGATATGTCAAAGCCTGTAAAGTTCCCCAGTCCCCAAAATCTAAGGAAATAAGCCAAAAAAAAAAAAAAATTGCTGAGGAGCAGCCAGGACTGGGGCAGAACACGGCACCGGTTACGAAGTGCTTCATCTCTCCATTACCCTGACTTTAAGGGGACAGACATCTGTAGTCCTTCCTTCTAACCTCTTACCTCTCACCATGCTGTCAACAGCGCCTGTCAGCAGTCCTCGGGCCTTTCATTTCCAGCAGATGCCGGGCACTAACACATTCCCTTTGTTCTTAACCCAGCACAATAGGTTAAACCCTTGGCCTTGACATCAGCAATGTTAAAGCAGAATAACTTCCTGTGGAAAGTATGATATTCAGATGTGCTGACACCTTGAAATAGTTATGAAAGAGTGCATCAAATCATTAGCTAGCTGCCTCTTGATTGTCATTAAATGTGGTTATTATTATTATTGTTTTTCAGCAAGAAAAGGATTTTTACAGTGGCAAAGACACTTCTCCCAAATCATATTTTGATTACATGTCATTATAAACGTAGGTAATGATGGTTATTTGAAATGAACGCAAGTGTATATTTTTCAGTATGTTTTGTTTTTACTCTAGCCCTCCAGCCCATCCTGTTGTCAGCTGCTAGAACAGAACTGCTGCAAAGATATTTTTTTTCCTAGCTTTTAAAGGTTTGCTGCTCTATGTCATCAGCACAAGAGTCATGTATGGAAACAAATGAATGAAGGGGTTTCCACCCCAAGCTCTTGGTGGCATACAAATGCCTAAGTAGAAACCATTTCATCCATCAGAACAAATCTAAAATGGAGCATTCCTAACCCCTAGTCAATGAAGAGGAAACACCACTATTATCTCTTCTGTATGGAAACAGGGAAATTTCCTAAATGGTTCAGACACAGAGGTCACCTCCAATTGCCATGAGGGAGCTGAGGCTCAGAGAGATGCTTCAGGCTGCAAACACCAGGAGGGAGAAGCATAATAAAGCTAAACGGGAGATATTTCAGATATTAACAGGGGTTTTGAGAACTGAGTGATCACACAACCTCTTTAGCCCAAGACCCCTCTGATTCTCATGGCTGATACTGAGCTGCTGAGGCTGTAGGGCTGTGATGGTTTCCACAAAATTTTGAATGACAAACAAATATTCTGGATGGAGGATTTTAATGGAACATTTCAGAGTATCTTGAATACTCTCAGACTCAAGAATGAAGTCCAGATCAGCTTCAAACAGAATAATTTAGTCTGGAAGGGAGTATTTCAAGAGAGAATAACCTGCAGAGATATGTCAAAGCCTGTAAAGTTCCCCAGTCCCCAAAATCTAAGGAAATAAGCCAAAAAAAAAAAAAAATAGTGCTGAGGAGCAGCCAGGACTGGGGCAGAACACGGCACCGGTTACGAAGTGCTTCATCTCTCCATTACCCTGACTTTAAGGGGACAGACATCTGTAGTCCTTCCTTCTAACCTCTTACCTCTCACCATGCTGTCAACAGCGCCTGTCAGCAGTCCTCGGGCCTTTCATTTCCAGCAGATGCCGGGCACTAACACATTCCCTTTGTTCTTAACCCAGCACAATAGGTTAAACCCTTGGCCTTGACATCAGCAATGTTAAAGCAGAATAACTTCCTGTGGAAAGTATGATATTCAGATGTGCTGACACCTTGAAATAGTTATGAAAGAGTGCATCAAATCATTAGCTAGCTGCCTCTTGATTGTCATTAAATGTGGTTATTATTATTATTGTTTTTCAGCAAGAAAAGGATTTTTACAGTGGCAAAGACACTTCTCCCAAATCATATTTTGATTACATGTCATTATAAACGTAGGTAATGATGGTTATTTGAAATGAACGCAAGTGTATATTTTTCAGTATGTTTTGTTTTTACTCTAGCCCTCCAGCCCATCCTGTTGTCAGCTGCTAGAACAGAACTGCTGCAAAGATATTTTTTTTCCTAGCTTTTAAAGGTTTGCTGCTCTATGTCATCAGCACCTTTCAGTCAAATGCATACAGAAGTTGGGACTAACGACTGTAGTGTTTAGGGAGATGAAATCAAAATATTAGAAAAAGATAAAATGAGTTCTCGACAAATATTATATTCTAAGTTATGAAGTATTTTGAAAAAAGATATAATTTTTCACATAACATATCAAGAACTCTAGTTTCCACATTAAACTACAAAATGAAAATATAATTTTGAGTTTGGACCAAAATAATCCATTTCACATTAACGGATACTAACTTATCTGTTAATATTGTAAATACTGATCGACCTTGGTTTCAAATGGAATTTTTGCAAGTTTTGTGCAAATAATTAAATTTTACATCCATGTCCATTATGAAAAAAATACCCTCTTCAGAGACAGTACTATTTGCAGATATTTTTTTTCTTTTGCCCAGCCTTTTCAGTGCCTCAGGAACCGGTGCTTATGGTTTTCATCCTCTATTGACTGTAAAGGAGCTACTCCCGAGTTACAGAAGCATAAATAAAATGAATGATGTTCTTTGGGCTCTAACCTTGTTGCTCAAGGAAAGAAGAAGAAAATGGAAACCCCTCCCAGCCCTGGGAAGGTGATGTTTACGTGCTGCGTGTCTACTCAAACCTTGGAAAGAGTGATTTGTTTTGATACATACAAGGCACTGTTGGCCAGAGCTGCTGGCGATGAGGCAGGATGCTGAACCACACTGCTCTGATGATTCTGCTTCTCCTTGCAGGGGGGCTTCATGCAGGATGCCTGGAGGAGCTCAGCAGGAACCCCTTCTCCCACTGCATTTCTGCAAGCTGTGTGAAGCAGCAGGCTACAGGTCTGCTCCTCTTCCAGCTTGACTTTATTGCCCATTGCACCTTGCTGGGACAAGTCTCTGCCGCTCGGCCATGGCAATGTTACGGAGGGAGCGGTGACCCCGGAGCCTCTGCCTGTCACCAGAGAGAAAATCCACCCCCTTTTGCAAACCAGAGTCTCTTCCTCTCAGATGGGTAGGATTTTTTGTCTCTCTGAGAAGGCAGCTGCTCCTGGCTCCTTGTTTCTGCTGAGTTCAGCAGGAAGCCAGCACCTGTGGCCAAAATATCAAGGCAATACATTGCCTTGACCCCATGGCAAGTACTAGGCTGCACAAAAGATAGTTATAGTATTTACCTGAAAAAAAGTTGAAGTGAAATAACAATTGCATTTTACTCAGATAAACAGAATAAAAAATTATTTTTCACTCACCTTTTGCAAATGAGGTATTTCAAATACCTCATATTTCCCCATATATCAAATGCAAAATTATGTATTTCCACAATGGAAGATTGCAGGAACACCTGAAGAATATCACACTGATGTGACTGTCAGAATTAGTTCTGCCAGATCTCATCCTCTGCAGAAAGAGAAACCATCCTCCTTGCAGAGCAGATTCAATATTTAATGACCATCAAGGCCTCTTTGTTGCAAATGAAGTTTTAAAATGGAGTGCTAGAACTTAGAAGGAAGTGAAGAAAATGAAAATATATAACCAGTCATTCTGTTCAGGTATGCAACATCTTTATTTCTGATAACATCTTTATTTCTTTCACTCCTGAAATGCATTTTTATAGTGTGTGTATGAATGTGTGTGTGGACATTTGTGTGTGACACTGACCAAGGCATACGCCATAAATGGACTTGCTGAGTTTAACTGGAGGATTTATGATAAATGTGTTCAGATCTTGTTTTTCTTCTTCTTTAAGATCTGATATCTATGGCAGAAGCAGCAGTAATGGTTTAAGAAGAAGTTGTTGCAGTATATTTCTGTTTCTTGGAAAATCCTGCTTTCTGGCATTATGCCTGTCCTGGTATCAATGTGGCCTAGTAAATATGGCTGATTTGCTCATAACCCCAGAGCCCTTCTTGTGCCTTATGATAATTGTGCCTTCACGTGTTTCAGCAACTGTGTAACAGTGTAATCTAACGGTTATTACTCAAAAAATGCTTGGGATTACTTCCTGGAGACTTTTGGCTGCTAGTTTAGCTGTGGTGAGTATCTTTGAATAAAATCATTACTTAACATGATTTTATGTGTCAATCAAAACCTGGATGAGTGTAAACTAATTTGTGTGTGTGTATACCTACAATTTTTCCACTTAACTTGATCACCTTCAACTGTTAAAAAAAAACAGATAATCCTATTGGTGAAACTGTATTTTAAAGTGAAGTAAATGGTAGATAAAAAGAATCTTCATGGACATAAAAAATTACAAAATGCTTTCTGTAGAGCTACATATGAGACTGCATTTAGTTTGTGGAAAGCTCTGATCTGTACTACTGCCTTATTTTGTTCAGCCATAGAGAAATAAGAAAAGAGAAAGTATAAAATAGATAACAATTTTGAATAATTTCTTTTAATAGACACAAGATGGCAAAGGACAATGGATTAACACAACATAACATGTCTTCTTAGAAGACATCACAGAGAAATAATCATAAATTTATTGGACAAACAGATTTAAAATAAGTTCCAAACAAAAGGGACACACAGATATGGTGCAGGACTTGTGCTCCAAGCAATTCCTGGTGGTGAAAAGGGACTTTTCTGCAGTACAAGCATAATATATAGCTGAGGGCAACACTGGTGTTGGGGAAGCCCTCTGTTAATTCCACGGTAATGGTGCTCACATGAAGAGACAGATTAGCAGTTATACCTGTTGTAGACCTGCAACTATAAGTAGCACTGATGAGCTAGAGCTCTTTAAAACTTCTTTTTTGGTTATGTGCTCTTGAGAAAGGAGATGCAACTCTGAGACAAGTTCAAGGCCAGTCCAGCAGCTGGGCTGATTGATTGCAGTGAAGGTTCCTAGGATGGTGAAAGGTTGGAGCCTTCCATGCTGGTTGAAATGCGTGATATTCTCTGCATCTACTTCTCCCAAAATATCTCATTTCAAAATGGCTTTATTTTTCTTAAACCACTCTACGTCTTTCTTCCAAGTGCAGTTTAAATACATTGTCCAGAATTTCCTACTCTGCTCTTAATTATCCGTCAGCCAGCTTCTCCCTTATTAATTAATGCTCAAGTTTTAGCAGCAGCTTGAACTGGGTCACTGTTCACATGTTGAAACAACAGATGCAAAGGGGTATGTGAGTGACAGGATAAAAATCAGGCACCATCTTGGCATGAAGCTTCAGAAAGATGTTAAGAAACCTCTCTGCATTTCACATTGGAATCTATTCCACATCTCCAAGTACTGTATATACTGTACAAATGCTTCATTTTAAGTCTGCCAACATTGCCACTCCAATTTGTCAATCCTGGAATTCTTTCTAGTAAGTGCTACAAATGTACGACTCATCGTTGTTATTATGTTCCATTAGAACATTTGCCAGTTTTGAGTTCTGTCAAATATATGCAATAGCATTTGATGAATCACTGCTGAAATAATCCACTACAAACAACATCCAATTTCTCAGAGTGCTCCTTACCAGTATTGATAAGTATCTGGGGTTTAAATGCAATGCTGCTTCTACACACTCAGTCATATTGCTTATTGCAAACGTTTGGAATGAGTTTGCTATCGCCTATTTAATTAATCGTCTTGGCTTATACTTTTTTCTGTCAGTCAAAGATTCACTAGTCTAATTCCACAATGATATTTTGTTAGAGAAAAAGTGACACAGTCAGTTGCATGACTGGTTTGGTTACCTCTTTCCATCATCAGGGCGCTCCAACTACAGCGAACCTTCATTTGCACTTGAGTCTTGCTTTTCTTTCATTTGTAGAGCATGTTCAGCATCTGGGTTGCCACAGCAGAAAGGACAAGACTTTGTAAATATGCACACAAACTCTCTTGAGCAAGTCATTGATCCAGAAAATGTCCTGTAGAGCAAAATCCACAGAGCAGAATGCCTCACCCTGTAAATGTAACTCCTCAGATACAGCCTTGTGTAAGTCTTGGGGAAGGAAAAAAAGAAAAATTAAAAACAAAAGAAGAGGGGAAGGTACAGCTTTGGAAGAACTGGCATATCTCTATATTCTACTTTTCAGTAGAGGTGAAAATATTTCAACTAAAAAATAACAAGATTTTTGGAAGTATTTCTATAAATAACATCATCTTCTTTATCATAGAAATTTAGTTGAGTAGCAAGCAGTTAGAGCCTTCTAAGGCATATACAAAGATGAAGTCAATAAAGAGTTATATTCCACAATATATTCCAAAGGCAGTATTTTCACTTCGTTCTACTCATAACTACAAAGTCAATACAGTTTTGTCACTTCCTTGTTACTCAAACTAAGACAGGAGGGTTATCTTATTTTTAGCAGATCATTTACTCATTTGTATTCATTTCCCTTCCCTGTGGACTGGAAAAGACCTTAAACTTATGATTGTTGTTAATTCATTACATTACCAAGGCACCTAGGACACCTGGTGAAGGGCCAGTGTTCCAGCTGGTGAGGCCCTGCCCACAAACAGGTGAAAAGATGGACCCTGATCCAAAAGACTTATTATCTGAATTTAAGGCAGCACCAGTTCAAGGATACAAAAAAGCTGAAAGACAAGGGAATGAGCTTCATTTTCTGTAAAAAAGAGAGGAGAACCAATCAAGTGATAAATAAAAATCCCTTTTGGCAGCTCTTTGGGAGATAGAGAGGTAGGAGAGCAACCATGAGTGTTTCAAGAGGTCAGGATGGCATTTTAAGGGTACAATCAGCCATGCTGAGAGTGCCTCAGCACATAGAGAATAAAGATACACCGGAAAAATAAAACACAGAGGCTAAAACTGCACCATTTTTTAGTGAGCATGTTAATTCAGTGCTCTGTGAAGCACTTTAGGGCTAACGAGAGTAAATGAATAACAAGCTATTGGCCACATCCAGCAAACTCAGGTTTTTCCTTAATATTGTTTATGAAAACATTTGTTAACTTTCTGCTTGTTTTAAATTCCAGTGCTTTATTTGGACAGCTGAAAATCCATCAATATTAGATATATTTGACTTAGATGTTGAAGAAATTAGAGATCTTTTTAAAACATTAAATGGCCTTCCTTTACTTAAAAAAAAAAGTTATGCCTTAAATCTCTAAGCTGTCCTATAACTCTTTCTGTCATTAATTCTTCCTACCACTCATCGTGTTATTCTAGGTAACAAGCCCCCCATGAGCAATCTCATTTCTTCCACCATTCTATTACCTACTTCCTGGGAACAAAACTGTTTAGTTTTCTGCATTATGAAAGAAACTACTTCTGTTTTAAAGGTCTTGAACTGACATATAAATAAATTTGCCATATATCTGTGGTGCAATTCAGATCAGAATTGGGAACACCTCTTCTAAAAAGCATTTTTTTCCTCAGGTTTGAGCTTTAACCTCATAAGCTTTTTTTCCCCTCAAAGGGCAGTTCTGCTTCCAAGAAGTACTCACAATTCTTTTCAAGTCCTGTCTAGCAAAGACTATGAAATAGAAATGTAAAGTGCAAAGGAGATGTCTCCAAAGAAGTAATAAAACATCTCTTGTACAGCTACTTTAGACTGCTAAAATATACCACTCGCTCCTCCAAACAGCTCTAGCAGATTTTAAAGCTACTGCCTCCCGCAATTCAGGTTTGAGAAATTTCCCTTCAACAATCAAATTATACCTCCTTTCTCTCACAAGGGGGAATAATTTTCACTCCTGTGCCCTGATATAACTTAGTCATGCTGTGCACCCATCGAAATCACATCTGAAGTGCTGTAGCTTGTTGAAACAAGATAGAAAACTAGGAGTTCTTACTCACCGGTAAAGTGTCTCAAGGCAACCTGCAGTTCCCCAGGCATGTTTTCTCTTTTCTCCAAGCCTCTTGCTGGCTACAGTTTTCTCATTGATAAATAGTATGTTTAAAACAGGCACAGACCATTCAGTCACCTAACAACCTATCTAACCCCAGTCCTGTTCAATTGATGTTCCCCCTCTCAGTTAAATACTTTTGGCTTTTACTTGAAGATTTTGCTTCTGCTTTTGGCTTTCTCCTTATTCCTTGAATCACCTTTTACCCACTTCCCCATTTTTCTCATTTTTCACTTGATATTTCCCAGTCTGCTGCCCAACCACCTGCTGCTCGTTACTTTGGGTGAGGCAGTTATGACACAAGAGCAAGTCAGCAAGTAAGCGTGATGTGATCACTAAGGTTAGAAATGGAGGCAGCCTTGGAAATCAGAGTAACTGGGCCCTGACTCTGTCTCCAGGTCTGCTCTAATCCGAGCTGATAGGTCATTCCCTGGGACCTTTCAATCAGCCAGAGACACCCAGTTGTCGGTTTTGATTTTGTGCGCTTTCACTCAGCATGTACTACTCGCTCTTCCTTGCTTGAGCTTTTTCCCTGTGTTAAGCAAGACAGACAATGTTGTTCAAATCCACAGAGGCAAATGCTCTTTCCATCTGCTTATAATTATGGCAGAGGGAAGAGGAGCTAAATTAGATGCAACAAGTGCAATGGGAAATATAGCAGAGGTGTAGTTAAGAGTGCATCATTGTCAGATAAATGAAGTAATATTGTCAAATCTGCATAAAGTCCAAAGGTTGTGGAATATCATGGGCCATATCTCAAAAAAAATCAGTAGTTTTATCTAAAGTATCATCTTCCTCTGCCTTACATCGTCTGTCAGCATTGTAAAGACTTGTCATAGCGGGCCAAATTACTTTTTGAAAGAGATCTTAATATCCTTCTGCAGCTGACTGAGTTTTTGGATCTGTCTGCCTATTTAGCTGTTGCAAGAAAGTCTCACAGCATGGAAACACACCTTATGCTTGCAAAAGATCACTTATACTGTTCCGGTGGCAGTATAACACACAGCAGTTCCCCCCCACAATGTGAAAAGATCATATACTTCACCAATATGAGGGCTTCAAAACTTTCAAGCACAGATAAAAGCATAAAAAAAAAATACTCTTTGAGCTAGGTGAAGGAATGATCAAAGTTCCCTGAACATAGAAATGGTTCTGTCATAACCTCAATCTCAGACTGAAAAGATCTGAAGGTAACAATCGCCTATATCTGCACACAGGTTTACATGGTATGTTCCATACAAATGCACTACCTTCAAAGATCATTGAGTAACAAGACAGGGCATTTAAGAATCAGAAAATGTCAATATAGTGGAATTATTGTTGTAAACCAACAGAAGATATAGCTTCTACTAAATAATTCATGCAATAATGAAATTAGTTGAAGGAATAAAATTGTCTCCGGTAGCTTATTAAATAGACTGCAATCAAGTAATCTCATCTTGCCAAAATGTGATCACAATTTAAAATTCAGCCAAAGGTAATATGTGGAAGATGCCTGGTGGAAAAAAAAAAAAAAGAAAAAGAATAAAATTTTTAAAAACCTGAAAAAAAATAATGAAAAAAGCAATTACCACAAGGTTAATAACTATTATTTTGTTCATATGGTGCTGAAAATCAACCACAGAAGAATAGGAATACAACCACCCAGGAGAGATTTCAACTGGAAGAAGCTTTGGATCCCATCCCCCAGAAGGAACCAAAGCCCCGTGAAAGATAAAAATAGAGATGAAAAGTTGCCTTCTGAAATCAAAATCTGTTGCTAAAATGTGAATAAACAAAACTCTCTGCCAATTTTATGACCCAAAGGAAAGCAAAAGAAGATGAAGGAAAAAAAAAAAAAGAAATCTGAAAGGTAACATGAAATGTGTCTAATAATTAATTAGCTGATTGATGGTGTCTGAATATGCTGTACACTCAAGCTACTGCCTCACTAACAACATGCTTTATAAACAGACCAGCTTGCTATAAAAAGGTATCTTCAGTTCTCTGTTCTCTCAGATTCATCTTTAAAAGCATTAATTTTTCATTATAATGAAGTATTTCACTGAAAAAAGTCTCAGGTGGAAAAAAGAGTCTTCCATGCATAGTGCTTGACTCAGATTAAAATTCATCAAGTTTTATCACTTATGCAACCTTGGTTGTTCACGCAGCATTAAGCTGGACTACTGACATTTCAAAGGATTTGCCAAGTTTTTATAAACCGACTAGAAGTTTAAAGAAGCAGTTTTTCTCTCTTTAACTGTGTTTAATATCCTATAAGACTCCTTGCAGCATCAGATTTGATTGTTTTCTAATTACAGTAGAGTTTCGGTTGCAAAGCATGATGAGGAGGTGATATATGGATGATCAAGGTCCTCAGACATTTATTCTGTTCAAAGGAAACTGTTCACAACCTATTTCTTTCAGAGATGAACACAGAACCCTGGCATTTAACGTAATAGATGGGACAAACAATTTTCCCTATTTTCAAACACTAAAGACCAAAACAACAACAAAAAATCCTCATAAAAGTTGTATTGGTTGGAAAAATGCCTAATGCATTGAACATTTTCAGATTGAAACCTGATCGCAGTATATTTTGTTTTACACCACTTATATTTCAGCACTGCAGTAATCCTACTTTAAAGAATGCAGGGCTTGTAGCAGCAACAGCCCAACTTCAGCAGTCAGGAAACGGGGAGCAGACCGTCTCTATTTCAAGAAAGACAGGCACAGGAAGAATGAACTGTATTTAACTGAATTCTATTATTAGCCAGTTGATCACATTTAGAGAAGATCTTGGCAATTCCCAACCTGTAAGATACAAATAGAACCGGGTAATTTATTTATATTTTTGAAAAAATGATTTTATCATTTCTCTGGGTCTGAGCCACACACAAATGAGAGTCATGTTTAATTAATAGTTTCTACCAAAAGCAAACAAAAACCCACATTCTTATGTCAGAACAGTTCATCTTGACATTTCTTAAATTTTTAAACCCTTTGGATTCAGGGACTAAGAACTGGATGTATATTTTGCTGCCAAGTAAGAAAAGGAAAGGATGTTTTTTTCACCCAATTAAATAAAAGAAGACATTGCTTTAGGGACAGGAACATGGCTGCCTCACCTCCCTCTGAGTGGTTTTGCCCAGAAGTTTTAAAGCCACCCTATTACTGACTTTTTAAGTCTATGACTATTTCACAAGCTATTCAAAGCAGAAAACTTTAAGACAGTACCTGCAGAGTGGAGGACCACAGTATAGGTCTCCTCCACCTCAGGTGAGTGTCCTGAGGACATGATTTATAAGGTGTCTGGGCTTGCAGCAATACCCTCTTCCATCTTGCAGATAGTATTCAGCTAAATGTTTTGTGCCATAAATCCTTTTAGCCTCACAAAAAGTAACAAAGCCAACATAAAATATTTTACAGAATCACAGAATCACATGGGGTTGGAAGGGACCTCTGGAGATCATCTAGTCCAACCCCCAATTCATTATTTCATAACCAATTTCACCCCAATTTCATTATTTCATAGTCAAATATTTTATTTTAAGACTAGATATTAGGAAATAATTCTTTACTGAGAAGGTGAACACTGAAACAGGCTTCCTATAGAGCTGGTCAGTGTCCCAAGCTTGTCAGTGTTTAAGAGGCATTTGGACAATGCTCTCAATAACATGCTTTAACTTTTGGTCAGCCCTCAGTTGGTCAGACAATTGAACTAGGTGATCGTTTTAGCGCCCTTCCAACTTAAAATATTACGTTAATTATAGTGTGTTTTATTATATTTATTAGATTATATTCTCATCTGAGATCAGGTTATTCGGTATTTAACTTTGCTTCAGTGGTTCAAAATTACAATTTATTTCAAGACTGACAAAGAATTGTTACAATTCTAGGTGCAACTGACCTGCACTGAAGCTTTATACTTTCCTTGGTACTCAATGACACATGAGGTTTTTTTTTTATTTATTTTGTTTTTCTACTTAAAGCAAAAAGAGCTTACAAGTGCGGAGCTGCATACTGCAGATTTTAGGTCTGCGTGGTAACGTGATATTGGCTTTCCCCATTGTGTGCTGGTGAAGCAGTGCAGTGTCAGGCTGATACATCAACTTCCAGCAATCAAAAAGAAGTTTCCTCCAACACCTGGGGATTCACAGTGTTTCTGAATACGTAAAATATGATAACACTTGTAAGCAAGTGTTACATTTTGACTTACTAAAGTTCAGTGTAATGGGTAACCTTTGGCAGCCTTATTAAAATTTCAGTAGCACCAGTAAACCGAAAAAGCATGAAAAATGAAAATGAGTAAAAGTCCAGAGAAGTTTGATATAGTATGATTATAAGCAAGATTAATTTGTTTATTAAATCTTCTTTTTTTACTGTGTCACATTTCTGCTATTGAAGAACTGCTATCATATTTGTGCCATTGTTAAAATCCTTTCTTGAAGTCAGGCATTTATTTTTAAATCATATAAACTGTGTGATCCTTAATTTATATTTAAAGATAAATTACTTTCTGGGGACTTGTCCTACCTGAAACGTAGATGCTTAACTTTAAATTCATAATATTGTAATGTAAAGGTAATCTATTTTTATTGATATAACATGTTTCTTCAACAACAGCTGTTACTTGTTAAGTCAGTGTTTCTCAAGTGAATTTAAAAGTTTATTAATCAAGAATACTGTTCACCATTGAGTTCTCTTATGCCATTATGCATAATAAATGATGACAATTTCTTCAGTGACAAAATAAATGTTCATTATCTTCAAGTACAAGGAAGAAAATGGACCTAACCTATCAGGCCTTATATAAGAAAAACAACTCAAAATTGTAATTGTTTGCACCAGAACTGAATATGGCTTTGCAACACATTTTGCTATGGTGACTAATGGCATTAAAATATCCTTCAAGCTATGCAAAACAGAAAAGCTAACTGCCAACTTTAAAAAAAAAATAAATATTACCTGAAATTAGTTGTAATGTATTTTAGGCAACCTCTTGTGTATTTGAAAATATTAAAAATCATTGTTTATTCCCAATTACCATAAACTGAATGGTCGAAAAATCACCCATAGTTAGAGTTCATTAATTCAGATACTGGAGTGTTAACTCAATTTATACTTGCATGATTGTTCAAGATAATTGTAACTTGAATCTGTTAAAATTATTTAACTCTGTTGTAGTTGGAGCTGAGTTTGACTAGACTAAGATCTTTTTATAGTGGAAAAATAGTTGGTTTACTTAGCTTGTAAGCTTTCTTCCAGTCTGCTTCAGGCTGCCATTTTTCCTTTTATTTAACTAATGCCAAGATCTATGTGTTTTCCTACACACTCCCTTTCATTCTCCACACTCATTTTCATAAGCTACTCTCTGCTTTTTCGTACCTGATGCATATTTTAGATCTTGCTCCAACTCTGCAAATACCAGAGCCCAGGATGTACCTGCAACAAACATTCTCAGGAAAAGCCTGGTAGAGCTCAACCTTCCAATTTCCATTCCTGTCAAAAGAAAGCCATTTGGAGGATTCCTGCACCTTTGCTAAGCAAAATTAATGTGATTCTTCTCAGCTTCACTCTTGGGACCTAGTAGATGAAGAGAAGCCACCACTTTTCTCCATCCCCAGGCAGGGCTGCCATGCAAAGAGACCCTGAACCACCTGGCTCAAGGGGTTGTGTGCTTCAGGGCTTCTTTAGAGATACGGGTCTTGGATGCCTGTGCTAGAGCTTTCAGGTGCCCACTTCATTGAGATCAGACCTTTTGCAAATGTTTTTTTTTTTCAGTTTGACTTTCTTTTTTTTTTTTTAATAAAAAAAAAGTCCATTCAAGCCTGTAACAGCATTTTGGTACTTTCACTACGCCTCCAAGCTTAACATCAAACACTTTTGCACGCTGAAATCAAGAGCCAAACACAAAGATTTACACAATGCTCTCAGGAGTTCCATGGGAGGTTGGGCTGATTGCAATTTTTTTCCTGCCTAATCATGTCTTTTCTTATGCCTGAAGTGCTTCCAACACAGAAGATTATGTTTAAGCTAGAAAACATGGAAGAATGCTTGGAAAGCCCCACAGAAGCATAAAAGAAGATTGTTCAACGAGCAAGAGGGGACGGCATGAAAAACCTTGGTAGAGACATGAATTCCTGACTGAATGAGGCTATGTGTCTGGTATGTCTGGAATGCTTAATATCCAGTACACTGGGCAACTGCTGCTTAGGGAAACATCTTAATCCATGAACATCTTTATTACAATAAGTGCCCTTTCTCCAGATTCTAGTAGGACTATGCACAGCAAAATAAAGCTCCAATGTTTATTTCTATATTTATATTCCTAATATTATTATACTGCATGTGTTTAGAAATAAAAGCGTATCCTGAAAATTCTTTCTATTTTACAGTGCAGACATTTCATGTTCTCTCTATCCAAGGTACGTTCAAGGCATTGTATGTACATTTAGTAGGAACCTCAGTGGTGTTTTATCACATCCAGTGTGTGTGCAGTAGAAATATGTTCAGCTACCCAGTATTATATAAATGTAGAGTTGGCTCATACACTCTTGCTCTATTTAAACATTAATAATACACATACACACTATGGGTCCAATATCAAATATAGATGTTTTAATGGGATGTCTAAATCTCAGACATGAATGCTCAAATCAGCACTTAGATCCACAGAGTGGGCATTTACACATCTAAGTGTCCATGTAAGTACCCAAATGTGCAATTTGGATGTCCTATTAAGATGCCTATATTTGAAAATTAGGCTGACTTCCCGGCATTTTTGGCAACACGTTGCACAGCAATTCTGGCACAAATTACAGGTTTTTAATTCAACCACACTAAGGGGTTTTTTGATTGTTTGTAAAAAAAATAATAACATAAAATAAAATTTGGAGCTCTAGAAATAGGTTTTGCTCTGCCTTTGCTTCCAGTGTTTTATGCGGTCTTGTAACTGTGTACTGAGATGCCAACTGAACATTGCTGCCTGAAGTCCAGTGTCATCATGATAAAAAAGTCCTAATGTCTCAGGGCATATATTGAGGTGTGTTGTATTTTAGTCTGAAGAATCATAAAACGCACTGTCTCAGGGTACTGCAAGTTCAGAACCCACTGAAGCAAAGGAGTTAAATAAGCTCTCTGTTTTATGGACCCTTAAATTGTAAGTGATGGTCTGTGTTGCACATTGTCAGTATAGCTAAGAAACAACTCAGGTAACATTTTTCTAATTCTCTACAGAATCTGAGTAGAAATCTGAAAGCCCAGTAACCTCAGCGGAGCAAGAGCACCATAAAAGCATCTGCCAGACAACTCCAGTCAAAGTAGATGCATTAAGATTATCCGCCACTTTGGAATATTTACAGGAACAACCACAAAAGTAACATGAGCCATTTTAAAAAGGTCTCCCAACTTTATTATTTTATAAGGAAATAAAATCTTTTTTGGCCATGAAGTCTGAAGCTTTCCTCCTTCCTTAAAACAAGGAAAATGACTCAAAATAATCCAAAGCCAAAACAGAAAGCATAAAGAAAATCTGGTAGTTTATAATGAAACGTATTTTGTGACTTCCATTTTATTGATATAAACAGAAGTACCTGCTCTGTGACAGCTGTGCCAAGTTTTGGCTAGATTTCAGCTACTTTTAAAGCAAACCTGAGCCAATGTGCCTTTTTGGGGCTTGACGTTTTTAACACAAGCTACCAATTTATTACTGCAAGCTATTGTTTTAAGCTTCTATTTCAGTCCTGATGAAGTACTTAGAAGTCTGAGAGAAGTTATTTCTTTTTTCCCAACATCATAAGGGGATAAAATACATTATTCCTGCCCACAAACCTTGCCTGTACTAGAACTCTGTATTTCACAGCTTTTGTCTTGTCAGTCTAATAGGCATCTGCAAGATAAAGCCTCCATCTCAGATTTTGTGTGTTTTTCTATGTCCTACATTCCATACGGTCTTTATCTGGTTCCAGGTGTTTTCATCTCTCATTTATGAGATCTTGTTATGCCATTTGTAAGAGAGTAGTGGCTTTATCATTTATTTTCCTTTAGATAGAATTTCCCTTTTCAATTTAAAAGTCATTCTCTCCCACTGCTTGAAACAGCTTCACTCCCAGCATTTGTTAAATGCGTTGCCTTTCCCTTTTTATCATACACTACACATGCAGTTTCTATAGCATTTGTCTCCACTTTGACTTTCAAACCCACTCCCTCTCTTATATCAGGGTTGCACTTAAATCCCAATGAAGATCGTGAGCTGTACATAATGTTGATTTTTCCTTCTCCCATATTTGTAAAGTTTCATCTAGACTTACAGGAGGATGCAAACTAAAACAAAAATCATAACAAAGAGAATGCTGATATAGGTGTGAAAGTTTTAAATGAGTCAAACTCTGACAGATTAGAGTGGGCTAAAGCACAGTGCTTCTGTATCACCTTCTCTACATTTTTTGTTTGCATAAAGCATATCTGATTCAAATATATTATTACAATACAGCTTTTTTGGTTCTAGCGTTAAACTGGAAAAAGAATTAGGTTGTCAGGAAAAAATACTTCTTATTCCAAACCAAGGTTACTCTGATCATAAATTTGAATACACCATCCTGTGCTGATATGCAAACCCAGCCTCTTCCTACGGTTTTTCTTTATTGGTAATTTAACAGCTCCAAAAACACACTGGATTTTGTTCTTAATTTAACATGTTCCTCAGGTGTCTGCCTGTAAAGCTTTATTTTCACTTCTCCCATTTCTTTTAGTTTATAAAATAATACAAACCCTTGATATAAATCTTCATTACTTGTGTGCATTTTTTTTTAACTCTTGAATAAGTCTTCATGACTTGTGTGCATTTTTTTTTAACTCTTGAATTAAAGCAAAAAGGACTTAACTGCTCTAATATAAATAATAAGATCTTCATGAAGGGTGAGGATGAACAAATTTGAAAGGCCCTTGCACCTCTCTGAAATTTATGTGGCTGGGCAGCATCACTTTATGCCGTGGTCCTGCTAGGCATGGCATGCTACCCAGGACCACGTCTGGTCAGAGCCCAAAGAGGAGGGCTTGTGTGAGTCCTGTTAGCGCCACGATGAGCAAAGGGCCAAGTTCTCCAGTTGCCTTTGAGAAGGACAGAGGTACCCTTTGTGCTGGATGAGCTCCAAAACTACATCCTCCCACTTATGGCCATCAACAATCCCACGGCACTTCCCAGGAGACCCCTGCAGTTTCTATCCCAGATTAGGGTCATTACGCATTTCAGTGCTCCGCAGTTCACCTTAAGGTAGGTGCCTGCTTTCAGATACCATTTAAAATGCCATTTAAAATACTGCATTGTTGAATGACAACTGCTTTAGGAATTCTTTCCCTCTTGTCTTCTGAGTCTAAAACAAAGTGAGACGCCACAGGGAGGAACAATGAAACGTGCAAACATTTGACCTGAGGAAAGCGTTCACATTGCAGCAGAACGTCCTCAAATCCCTCAAGAAGTTCCTCCTCTCAGTCAAAGGATTAGGCAAAAATAACCTTGAATGACTTTGGTTAATTACAATACAGTTATGATGAATGTGCCCCATTATGAAGACAGAATTAGTAAATGAAACTTATTTCTGCCTAAAAGCCAGCTTTTCTGTAAAATATTATTCATTAGGTTTTTCCATAAATGCTATTAAACAGAAGAAAGCCACACCCTTTTCCAGAGATGTCTCTGTCTCTGTTCCCTGGATTTCAGTTTTGTTGTTGAGTTTTGTACATATATAAATATATATATTGAGTTGTATTTTGTACACATATATATGTACATATACAGGTCAAAAACAACTTCTGCAGACTTTTGTGTTTAGTCCATTGTGTCCACGTGGGCCATGAAAGCCTTCAGAACCAAACTGCCTGACGAAATCTCACATTTAAGTCTGCACTCTATCTATGTTCAAAGGGGATTGAATAGTTCTTTTTAAAAGCCTGGATGGAATTTTGTCAAAAAAATCCATAAGCTCTTTTTACACAATTAAGCTGTTAATAATCATACCCCGTATTCCAATTTCCTGGTATAAAATAGGATCTTCTAATGCAAGAATGCTGTATCAGAGAGGATCAAATAACCTGTCATACTGACACCTTTCCTCTGTAGAGCATCATCACAAGGTAACTCCAGACTAAAATTCTACATCACAATTAATAATTGTATTGACTCGCTTAAATCTTTTTTGCACATTGCCAATCAAGGCTTATGTTTATTAGTACCTATTTCACCTGTCCAAACATATTCCATGTAAGTTTTATTCTCCACTGCATGTAGTGTCAATTATAGTGACACTGCTCCATTTCAGTGCATGCTAAAGCATGGAACAATATTATTTTCTACCCTTTGTTAAGTTGTAGCTAAAATCTTTTATTCTAATCATAATCAGAAGTTGGTAAATAATATTTCTTCATCACCTCCAACTAAATATTTATTAAAATGTATTGACAACCATAGTTAAATGATTTTAAATTTACTTTTCTACCTGTCCTGTATACTGAGTATTTTCTCAGGGACTTCTACAAACTAGAAAAACTACTTCTACTTTAAAGCAATTGCTACAAAATATTAATGGAGACCCTGATCTAGCAAAAATACATGCATAGGCTGCAGGTAATTTCTCTGAACTCCATGCAGTGATCTAGAACAAATTAAGTAGATGCTTTGGTCTTTGCAAAACTGGGGTTCAAATATATATTCTAAATTAATTATTTAAAACTTACACTGATCAATTAAAATTCAATGCTCTACTGTATGACCCACACAACAATGTGCTCCTAGATTTCTGTGAGAAGTAAACTGAACATATATTAAGGCCCAATATAGAATTAGATAAAATAATTTTGATCATTCTAGGCCTGTTGCATTGTAGTCCCATAACCCCCATTTGCAACTCCAAATACCTCTAATTTTCCAGCTTGCTTTGTCCTGTCCTTCCCTCTGCATTCACTACAGCGTGTCATAACAGAGAGGGAAAAGCTAAATGCTGTTATGGAAAGCAACATTCTAGAAACAGAGCCTGTTTCCAGTATTTTGGAACACTTTCCTTATGTGGAAAACAATTCAGTATTTATTACATTTGCTGTAGCATAATGTCAGATTAGCTGCATTTAAAAAAAAAATAATGAATAAGATAAAGCACCAAATATCTTCTCCTTAAATGAAAAGCGCAGCTTGCATCTCCCTCTGTGGTTCATAGCTGCTTTCCTCTCCTCACAGGCCATTTCTTTTTCCCATTTTACCTCACTGTCTGCAGAAACTAGGAGTAGGAGAGAAAGCACATTTTGCAGAGCAGGAGATTATGGGTTGTGTTCCCAATGCTTACAGGATTGCCACAACTGTGACAACTGTCTTTGTTTCCTTAAAACTTACCTCCTGAGGCATTCTCTAAGGTTTTTCCCCTTTACCAAAATGTGATTTTCTCCCACCACTCTGAATACAGCTGTAGCCAGAATACTTTCTACAAATATGGTCACCACCTCTCTGAAGTCAATGCAGGCAAATATTAAATTGCCCCTAGTAAAAAAGATTAAGTTTTGTTTCTGTATTCCTTAAATGTGGCTGTGGCAGAAAATGGAGAAATAGAGCAGAAAAACAGGCTAGAAGAGAAGAAGCAGGGAATACTGTAATTGGGTAAGGTGCCATGGGAAAAAAAAGAGAAGGACAACATGTGGAAAAGGAACCAGAGGATAATGAAGTAGATAGTGAATAAGTGAGAAACAGTAAACTGGGAGGTGAGGAAGAAGAGAGATGAAAACTGGAATGCAGGAGGATGGGCTGGGGGGGAGGAAGGGAATGCCAGCTCCTAGATTTACCACAGAGAACTTGATGGGTAAATTTTTTTAAGTGTTGGTTGTGGTTTTCTTGACAGCCAGAGGGACTCTTGCCTTTTAAATCAATTTAAGACTAAAGTTAGCATTACTAGGAGAGGAGACTCAGAAAGTCCAAGTAGCATCAAAGAGCAAGACTTAACATTTCCTTTTATACCCAAAGCTAATATTAAAGAAAATTGTGAAGTACAGAACATTTAGATGCAAAGATACAGTGAAATCAATATTAAGACTAAGAAAGTTCTGCACAAAAACACATTATAGGCTGAAAAATCAATTTTGGAACTTTCAAATACACTGTAATGAAATATTGCAGACAAATGGAAGAATACTCCCAACCATGGAAGTGTGAAATATCTCGTTTATATATATAAAGAGATACAGTATTGCAATAACTGAGAAATACTTACTTTATCAACTAACATTAGGAGGACAATAAAATACCTCTATACCTAGAAGTATATAATATATCTAGAAATATTACAGAGACTGGTAAATATGTGCTTAGAGAGTATTCTATGAAATACCTACAGGAGAAGAGTAACAAAATTGCCTGAACTGGAAAAAAACATATATTTAATTAACTAACACTAGGAAAACTGTGAAATAAAGTAGTAAATGTACAGAAACACAATGAACTGAAAGACATACAGAACCTAATCCTCCTTTCCCTTATGCTGAAGTGATACAGTTCAAGAGAATGGAGTTATTCTGGATCCACCCAGTGGTAAGCAAAAGAAGAATTTTTCCCATTGAGTATATATTATTTAGTCTTTGAGAAACAATAAAAATAGTTTTGGTAGCTAAAAATACCTGCCAAGCATACAATAGAGTTCACTTTTGAAATATTAAATTTTAATGGCCTCTGCATGAATCTTCCTCTGACAGCTAGACTGTGAAAAGTCTGTGGAGCAGCTGAATTTATTCCAAACAGCAATTGTTTTTCTTAAGCAAAAGTTACTGTTGTAGACCAAATACAGACATTGTGAGACTCTTTTGTGCGATCCTTACAATGAATTAAAGTGTCATATTTTGCTGCAGTGCAAATAGAAGTGACAGTAAATGCTTTTCTTGGCCTAGTTAGGAAAGAACTCATGCATTCAAGAGGGACTGTTCTGTATGATGGATCTGAACTCCGGATGTTCTCCTATCAGGATAGAAACCTGCAGTGAAAAAAATTATAGTTTGGAGGCTGTATTGTCAACTCTTGCAATTTTTATTGAGAGCTTTGTGCTATCTGGTGATTTTCCTAGATCTCATCTCCTGAATTGAGGGTATTATGTGAAAATCTGTTTTCTTTTTCCTTTTAAAAAATGCCTTGTCCTTACTGTGATACAAAACATTTTAAGCACAAATCCTAATACCAAAACCAGAGGTGAATATTAAAAAAAAAAAAAAAAAAAAAAATTCAAATATACACATTTTAAGATGATATTATGATTTTGTGGGAACAGACTAATAATAAACCCGACTGCCTATTTCTGGCATCATACTTCTCTTCCCCCAGCAAGTTATAAAAATTCTTACTTACAGAACTTCTTATGATCGATAACTGGACTCACATTATAGGAAGCACTTGTGGGGCAGGGGAGTTGTACTTGTTTCTGTAACAACTTATTTCTTATTAATACGGATTTTGCTACTTGTGCTCACTGGTAAAACCGTGCATGTTGCTGCCTATGTGTAAATAATACGACCTGTCCTCTAATTATATATTTTGCTTGTTGTTTTGTTACGTGGGTAGAAATTATAAAATAACAAGTGGCAAAAAAGTGGCAGAATTCAGTATCAGAGACACTTTCCACCTCCTTACTAGAAAATTATTGAGATTGAGAAATTTTGTGTTACAGTTCTATTCTGCAACCAGACCGAAGGACAGCTAAGACTGCAAGGGCAGCAATATTCCTTTGAATACATATTAGGCTTAACACAATCCACAAAATTCAACTGCTTTTGAAAAATCTTTTTTTTTTTTTTGCTGTGTTCACAAGACCCTCATAGAACAGAATGAAGAAGCAGCAACCTGGGCAAAGAGGAAATGATTTTCCAAAGAGAGAAGTGATATCAGTACATTAAGAGAGAAAATAGGTTTTTCAGGAGCTAAAAGAAGAAACAAAGAAAGAAAGGATTGTGATGAAAAGATTGCTGGAAGAAACAGCGCAGGCAGTGCTTAAATTAAAATGCATCTAATCTAGAACTTATTTGCCTGAGCTTCCCAGTGTTGATGCTGGCAAACAAACTTGGCTGTCCCAGGAGCTCACGTGCATATTTCTTCCTCTCAGGATATCCTCACCAAAGCGAATAAAGCAGCTTTCAGAAAGAAATATTTCTGTTCTGGCCCAGGCAGCAACAGGTTGTTTGTCACCTGAAGCATTTCCTCGCAGGCATGGTAACACAATACACCCAGGCTTCTCCAAGGATATATCTTGTGGTGGAGCTCAGGAGCGAAGAGCTGCACGTTAGCCAGATACTGAAAAATAGAAGTATAGGATGAAGAATAACAAGGAGCAGGAAATTCCCACCTCAACCTCTTCAGCAGGAGGGGGAAAGAAGATGAGAAGGAAGCCAATGGGTTCAGCCGGGTGTGAGAGCTCCTCATTGTGCTGTTCCCCTTCAGTGCCAATGAAAGCCCTCATTGCCCAGCCTGCTTCCTGGAGTTGCTCCATTTCAAGCAGCTGGGCAGCCAGCATGCCATCACCAGGTGAAACCTCTGTGGATTGCATTGTAGGAGAATTCACCAGAAGAGGGGAAGACCAAGGCTCAAGTCCCTGCTTCACATTATTTTAATTGGCACAAAAGAGAAGAGCTACCGTTAAGGAGAAAGAAACCCTTCCAGAGAAAAATAAGGGGGATTATTTGCAGGTGATACTTGGTAAGTCAACATGTGGGAGACATTTGGAAAGTCAAGAGCTGGGTCTCCAGCCTGAACCAGGCCAAATGTTTTTGATGATCTTCCCTTGCCATAGTAGTGTTGACTGGCTTTCTGACTTCTGTTGTTATTTCTACTCTGAACCTGCAAAATCTTTCTCCAAAAGGTAGGATGAAAGAGAAAGTTTCCACTGAAAGTTTTAGGCTTGATGAGTCATTTTTCTGTGATGAAAAGCCATTTTGTCACAAAATTCCTGGCTAGCTCTAGTGGAGATACTATTGTCTAGTATATCTGTCAGACAGCCCTCCTAATTAAGCTATTTTTATACAAGATTCTGGGTATAGTTTGTGAATCACAAAGCTTATGACTCTAGTTCCATATCACCACAGGGAAATTCTCCCAGAGGGGAATCATAATGCTGTGCTCCACAACCCGAAATTGTTATATAAAGCATCTACTCTTCCATACTGGAACAGACTGTCCTACTATCATAGCAGCCTTTCAACTCCCTCAAATCATGGAAGAAAAAGGACGGGTCTTTGTATGAACAGAGAGGCATTTGATCAAAGCTTTTCATGTGTTACTGGACCTAGAAGTATTTCATAACATCACGGTTAGACATATTCATGTCAAACTTCAGAAAAGGAAAAGGTAAAATGAAAAGTAAAGAAGAATGATGTTTATTTGAAGTACACACAACAGATGTAAAACCATGCCAAGCCATCATGTCAGTACTGCCTGGGGGGTTGAATTGTTCCCCGATTTCTACACCATATTTGCTCCATTAACAAAACTTAATGGGGTGATGAAATAGGTTAAAAATTTTTAGTCAAAACTGAAGTACAGTTTTGGAAGAAGAACCTTTTCAAAATCATGCAGTAATTAATAAAAAATTACAATGACAGAAGTCACAACCATATCTATTTAGAGTCTCCCAGTTTTCATCCCACTGTAGAATAACGATTAGCACCATGAAAGTAGAAGAAGGGTGTTGGGTGAAACTAATGTTTGGCTCCAGCTCTGGCACACATCATCAGGAGCAAGTGTTGGTTTGCCATCATAGTCACCTTTTTAGAATTGATTCTTGCCTCAGGTTGGTTCCTGCTTCAGAAGTAGATGCCAACAATAATTTTATAGTATTATTACCATTCTGGCCATTAACATTACTGTCTTTCCCTTCCTAACTCATTTTCAGGGTGTCCAGCCACCGTATAGATCATCTACTTATTCACTCACATTTTAGAGTGCAGGGTTTGTGGAATCACCACTATTTTCTTTTATTTTTGTCTATTATTTCTTTCTTTTTAAAGAATGGCATGCGCCTCAAATAAATAAATAAAGCTCGTGAGAGAATAAAACCACTTAAACAGACCTCTGGACAGATATGTCTGTACCATTTTTGTTTATCACTGCATCTTGTCGAGTCCTGTTTAGCTGCCCAGCCATGCTATTAAGGAACACAATCAACAGCACAGTGGAAGCAGGTGCATTACAGCAATAAGCCCTTTTACATGTTGTGCCTGAAGACTGATCAAGAATTGATTAAAATCAAGACAAATCACTGGACTGGTACTCATTCCTTTCTCTTTTTACTATCTCCTTCAAATCTTGCTCTGCTGGACAGAATAGCACAGTTTAAAGCTAACAATCTGAGGTGCCAAACTTGTCATGCAGAAAATTGTTCCTTGAGAACGCTTACTTATCATGTAACTTCCACTGAACCTCCTCTTCCTCACAGAGCTACCAGATTAGAGGGAAATTATGAGAGTAACTTGTTAAGAAGGGAACACCACATTTAGAGTCCAATAGTGTGTGTTGGGCTTGATATTCACCAAGGAGGAGAAAAACACTGTAGACATGCAATCTCAACATACATTTCCAAGTGGGTATATATAATAATTTATTCAAACTATCCATAAGAAGATAACAATGTATAATGCCTCACTTCCCATAAATAAAAGCGCTTGACATCTATAACCTGAAAACCTGAACTTTTAAACAAAAAAATTCAAGTGTGGGAACCCAAAGCAATGAACCCAGCAGATTTTCAGGTGTTCAGCATCTCAGAGAGTCTCTTTAGTAAAGAAGCAACTGAGGGTACTGGTGAGAACAGAGGACACTGATCAAGGTCTCCTGTTGACAGTTTCTGTCACTATGTTTTCTTCCTGTAACAATAAGTTTACTTTTCAAATATGTATATGTCATTTCAGTTCTATAACTGAAAAAAAAAAAAGAGCATATATTCACTGAAAGCTATCTGTGAGTAAAAGCTGTGTGTTTGGATACACACAATATATTAAATTATGTCAATATAGCTTTTTTTTTGCCACAGTAGCAGATATTTGTGATGAGAACAGCAGGTATCATTCCATGGTGCATCAAAATTTATATTGCATTTTTAAGGATCTCTGTTACTATTTGCTTTCATTATAAGGAAAAAGATATTTTCTACAATACTTGCTCTTTGAATGCAGTTGCTGAAACTGTTATAAGTATGCAACAAATATTAGAAAATTTTAGGAATAGAAGAAGCACTTCTGTTTGGAGCTGGAGGAAAATCTTTCTGGAAGTTCAGTATCATCTATAAAGTTGGCAATAAACTTGGTTCTAGGTCACTGCCTGGATACTAGGTTCTCCCACATGCAGGCTTCTCAGGATCTGGGTCTGCATATGTTTAATAGCAACACCTGTCATCCATTTGCCTTTTTGATTCCATACAGATTTCACTTCTGTACACCTTTTTAAAGGAACTTAAATTGACACCTTACATTCAATAAATCGAAGTATCAGGTTGCAATTTCTGCTTTCAGATTTTGTCTCTACAATTAACCCTATTTTGAAAGAAAATAAGATGAGATTAATACAAACAGGTGTTATTTGAAGGCTCTAAAGTTCTCTTGGAAATGCAGTATTATCACAATTTCAAGCACTCTTCCATAAATGTTACCTAATTATCTCCTGCCAGCCGTTTTTAACTCAATTTTTTGCATTGCGTGTCTCAAAAGAGGAAAGCGAAACCTGAAATCAGAAAACTTGGCTGCTTTCAGATACCACTATAATAATGAAATTCATAGTCTATGTGCTTTTAGAGAATCATCAGAGGCCATAAAACTTAAGAGGCAGCCTGGGCCTCTTTTTAACTTTGCACTGAATCGATGTGCCTAATCAGTACCACTGTAGTGGTGGTACCAGGAGAATTTTGGCTGCTTTGACTGAGGGCTTTTTTGTTTTTTTCTTCAGATTTGGTGCTCACTCCTCAGTGAATCTCAGGGGGAGGAGTGGGATGTGGATTCACACAGACTACAGATATATATATTTGTACATGTACTTGCAAATGTAAAATCTCAAAGTTTTGCAATACCACAAGTAAAGCTTACTTTACAGATTTCCCTAATGTATGGTCTGATGTAAATCCCAGCTGCTGCAGAATATGAAACAATCAAGTTGCTTCCTCAATAGAGTCAACGCTATTCAGTGCTATACAGGAGGCATTACTTCTACATCATCTTCCTCCCTGCAGCACTGTGCTTCTGTAGACTTAGTGGTGTTGGAGCATCTTAGCTATAAGTCTCTAATTTGTTTATGCAGATTCCTTCATTCTGTGCTGTGTAACTTCTGCAGTAGAGTTCTCGAAGCGAGACTTTGTAAGCTTGCCTCCCACAGCTGATGCCACTTAGCCTGCTGCAAATTGATGTGGATGGCTCTCTTGCTTTGGAGACTGAACACTTTCACCTTCACAGTACACTCAGCTTTCACTGGCCTGGGGCTTAGGAACCTGAGATACATTCTTAACTAGGAAATTCCACTTTGCATTGCAACATGCTATAATCATACTAGTGGACTGAAATTTCAAGTATCCTAGAAAATTCCACCTTGTCACTCTTCAGAAGGGCAATGGTTCCAAGAATTAGCACATTTCCCTCATCTCCACTTCATTTTAACACTTGAAACTAAGTACAGATTCTAGCTCAACCAATGAAAGTCAAACAAGTCAAGTACAGCAGTAGCTTGTGCATATTTTCTGCTATTATTTTAATTATATGCATAGTAATACTGTATTTATCCGATCATTTTCACACACCCCTTTGGCACTAGTGAATGCTTATCAATGACAAAAATGACAAAAGCCAGAAAAATCATGACAAAAATGACAAAAGCCAGGAAATTCAATGGCAGGAGTGGAACTTTGCCTTCTTGTGCTACTGCAAAGAAAAACACAGGCTGTGACCTATCTTGTATTTCAGCCTCTAGGATTTTGTCAGTTGATGCTACAATCTTCTAAGCTATGTTTTTATCTGCAGATCCTTTCAGTTTTTTTCTTCATGACACTTTACAAAATAGGTTTAAGGAAAACATCACTTCTGGTGAAAAGATGACTTCATTCAATGCTTTTAGATGCTAAGACAGGATAATGGGACACCTTACCTGTCTGGTAGCTACCCTGGGGTACTTTATGACCTCCTAGCAAAAATATATATTTGTCATTAACCTAGGGTCAGTTATTGACTCCCTTAACCTACAAGTGTTGTTTGTACACAAATGACATCAATGAAGTATAAATTACTGAAGCCTCTCCTCAGAGGATTTGTAAATGGCATCATTCCTTTCAGTATCTGGATGCCAGCTATCAGGGGGAAATTCATGTGAGAGTTAAAAAACATGAGGTTAATTGAAATTAGCCTCAACTGAAAAAGGAATCTTCAAGGAATTTTGAAGTTCCATTAAGTATGGAAATAATATTTATTCCCATGTGGAAGGCAGAAATTTATCTCAGATAAAGGGCTGTGACTGTGTTTCTGTTTTTCATTTCTCTTCCCATCTTGGTTTTCCTTCAACAGACTTACCACATCCTGGGAATTGTTTCTGTGCTGCTTTCCAGTACAGTTCTTTTTTCACCTTTCTTCAGTGCTGGAATCCTTGCAGTAGCCCATGAAGAAGACTTTCGTCCTGACAGTCTTCTCCAGCAGCCTTTCTGAGGTGCATGCTTCTAGCTGTCCAGTGTGTAAAAGAGTCCCTCAGTCTTCTGCTGGGCAACAAGCTTGCTTTGCTGTCACCCGTGCGCGTAGAAATGTAGACTTGCCTTTCTAAAGCAAACACTGAAATTTGTGGATTAAGTTTAAAAAAAATCTATGGAAAAAGTTTACATACTGTAAGATCAAGATGGATGGCAGCTGACAGGCAGTGATACAAAACGCCTGTGATTATAGATCTGGGTGTAGGACATTCACCTCTGGGAGAGCAGGAACTGGTATTCACTAGAGCTCTGCCACCAGCTTTGTTTCTGAAACTAAGATCTAAATTCCTCACGGAGCTTCATGTCCAAGAGCAGCCACAGACAACACATTTCTCTTTAGAGTGCTTGCTCCTAGAGGGTGGTTCCCAAATTGATTCCTGTGGAGCACGATGATACATGCTGCTTGTTATCAAGATAGTGGCAAATCATGAGTCTACTTTTCCTCTTTCTCACAGTTAAATTACATGAGATGACAGAGAAAAAAAAAAAAATCAAATGCTCTTCCTTAAGGTTATGTTTCCATATAATCAGCTGCTGTAAATACCACTGGGATGCTACTCAGTCAGAAAAGAAAGGAAAAGACAATCCATAAAATCTTCTTTCTTTTAACATGCCATCCAAGCAATCGAAATATTTGAAAACATCTGTTTGAGGAATAGCAGGAAGAAGAGCTCACTGCAGGCAACATGGTTTTCACAAGGGCCTAGGTATCAGGGTGATGGGCACCTCCTCACTAGTCAGTGCCCATTCAGTGGAGCAAGTAATCTGCTATAGTGCTGCAAACCTCAGTTCTCCATAGTCACAAGAAACTCGCTTGCTCTGCCATGTGATATCTTAACATAAAGATTGTGCTCTATATTATCATTCCCTTTGTATTTATTGACATTATAGTTGATAATTAACAGGTCTGGAAAGACAAAATGGATGGGCCAAGGTCTAATTACAGATGGGAGATATATTTTTGGGGTGGGAAAAAGCACTAAAAGGCACTATCATGAACAATGAGTTGGGTCACTGCAATGTTAAAAAGCAAGGATGGTATAAACACCAACATTAATGTCCCCTTGACATAACTTTTGAATAGTGTATGACCCAGGAAAACCTGTCTCTGGTTTCTGATAGGGAGGGAACTACAAAAAAAAGGCCAAACAAAATTGTACTGAGATACCCTAAAACTATCATGTTAGGGTTGTTAAAGTATGTTTAGATCGTTTACTGTAGGTGGATTAATGGAGATTTTCACTGTTGTATAGTGCTATCTTCCCTTTTTATTATAACATTGTTTTTTCTCCTCTGCTCCATACTGTACTGTCAGTTCTGTGTTCATCCTTTCAAGTCACTCTCTCTCTCTTTCACTATATATACACCCTGATTTGTCTCCTGCTCAGTAACCTACCTCTTTGTTTCCATCCTTTGTTCCATTTATCTTTCTGATGGCTGACATGATAGAATTTGACAAGACTGACATAATCCACAGTGGGATTCATCTTAATATTATAAAAAAAAAAAAAAAATTCCAAGCGAAAAATACATTCCCAGAAGTTTTAAATCATAATATTTTAAACAATGTTTTACTCCAAAAGCATAAAATCTAAAGTTATGAAAGTTCATATGTTTAGTCTTAAATTACCTCAACAATTAGTACCATAAACAGATAAGAGAGTGGCACGGTAACACAAACAGGAGTAATTCATGTTACAAATAATTGTTCCCTTTAGCAAACACACAGGACAGTTTAACTTCCATTTCTCAGGTGGGATTGCTTCTCTGCTGTGCTATTATTTTTCATCTTTCAGTCACAATATACTAGCTCTGGTCTTACAGAACTTGAAATCTTGTAGCCAACCTGCCTTTGCCTGCCTATCAACTGTTTTTTGACTGACCTACCACCTCAAACCAAAATTTTCTGATGGCTTAAATCAAAAGTTTTGGAAATACTTGGAATTCAGCAGTACCACTGAATGAATGGATTGACCAGTGTAGTGGAAAGTATGACACTTATGCCATTGTGGAGATATGTGAGACAAATTTATTTTGCTTGTAGCTCTTGAGCTTGGGTTTATGAAGCCTTTTAACGTGAGCCCTTATGTATGTTTTCTTACGGTGGGAGAGTCAGGAAATGCGAAATCTGTGAGAATGTTTTGGTAATGCCAATATGGAATTGTCAAGCTGCCAAGGCAATGCTAGTAGTTTGGAGGAAAAAAGCATTGAACAGAAGGATCTCAGTCCGAGAAAAACATTTCAATTAGATATAGAAAGTGTGTTTATTTTAATTTTTGTGCACTACTGATTGCATTTGTGAAAATCCATCTTCATTTTTATTAACAAAACCATTAATTACAAAGAAATAAGTACTGTAACTTTTCTGTCAGTAGGCTGTCAGATTGCTTTATCTCTACTTGTCCCCCTTATTGTCTCAGGACCAGGTCTGATATAAAGCAAAATTAGAAACTGAAGAGATCAGTTGTTATGAGAGGGCTTTGCTGGGTTTTGGAGGGTACAGAATAGTGAATCAGCTGTTCTAAAAGCTGATTCAGTGCCTACTTGAGATAACAGTTTCAAAAATAGCATTCACCTGAAAAAGTAATAAAGTGATACCCTACCCCACAGTTCAAAAAAGCACACACTGTCTGAAATTCAAATGCATCATTAATCTCTATCAAATCCCATTGAATCTATTGGTACTCGAGTTCACAGCTACACATACTGAGAAATAAAGCTTAACTTTGTGCCAAAGTTCTGTAATAGTTGTTACCCCAAAGCCATTACATCTTCAACTCATCTTACCTCAATAAGATAGATTAAATGTGATAGGTTTTTGTGGTAGATATTAATATTTCAGTAAGCAATATTATGATTAAATAAAACCAGAAAAATTTTTAAAACACCTTAAACATATTTGTCCATGACAGAGAATAAAAAGAATGTAGACTTTGTTTCTCTTCTATTAGAAGCAGCCATTTTGTAATATTTTTTATTAATGCTTTCCAGATTTTATAGCACTTTTTATTAGGCAGGCATCTAATTACTCTCAAACCAATGTGTTCTGATAACCAGAAGAATCCTGTTGGCTATAATGAAGAAGTTAAAACAAAAATTATGTTTTTAAAGTTCAGTATTATCTCTAGTTTCTGAACAATTTTCGTATAGACACATCACTTGAAAATAAAAATTACAGTCAAGAAGTTAAAAAGGATTTTAAAATATTTTCAGCTCCCAGCTCCTGGGCAGTATCCAACACACAACTATAACTATCAAATTAGAATAATTTGATGACAATGGCACCTTTTATCATTATTCTTGTCACAAACTTCTCACCTATTACTCAATTCTCAAAATCCTGTCTTTAATCTGCTGGATTTAAGTGTGAAAAGAGGTTGCAAACAATGGATAGCTGCTATAATGCTTCAACAGAGTGGAGGGGGTTAAGTAGCACCACTTTAGTCATGCCTGAGTTCTGTGATTTGTGAGTTTAAGTAAAACCTTTTAACATTATTTGAATATACCAGGTTGATTTTTTTTTTCAGTTAAATTGCTAACCAACTTGCTGAATCTTAAATTGCTCCCATTTCTACAGGAACCTTGCCAGGGTATTACAGACAAAATGGCTAAATTGGTTCTGGAGGGCACCATAAGCTGTTTAAAATAAGATTACATTTATTTTTTTAAACATCTTGTTTGTATGTATATATGCATGATTTAGAGTGTTGGTATTCCGTAATTTAACTGTATGATTTTATGCCTGCTGAACTTTAGGATGCTCATGAAAATTAGGTGCCTGTTTCTCTTGTTCCTTTGATGAATGAAATTTCAATAAGTATTGTCTTAGCCCCTTTCTGCCTGCCTCGTGCTTTCATGCTAACCATTTTCAATCATGGTCTACTATCATATTTTTTTCCTATTTAATTCTCCTATTTGCATGCATCTTTACATCCTTTCTTGCAACACTCTCTCTCTTAATCTCCACATTACAGTGCCTATTTCTCTTCCCCTACCTATTTTCTGCGTGATACCTGTTAGAACACCCTTAACCTTTATCCTTTTTGTATCAGCATCTCGACAAACTGCTGTAATGCACATTCAAAAACTGCAAAGGAAAGCATAATTCCCAGGGAGCAGAGGGCAGGTATTTGTGAGAGTCCAGGAAGGACTGGAAAACAAACTCTTCACGGTGGGTCTGATTCACCTCTGTAAAGTACCTGCTAGTGGAGATTTGCTTTTTTACATCACTGTGCACATTCGAGGGAAAGCAGAATCAGCCCCCTCGCCTTCTCAGCTTTAAAGACAAGGAAGATCAGGTAACACCTCCTATAGCACAAGCACAATAGCACCTGCCAGCATCACACCACACCACATCTGTGTTTAACTTGGAAACTGCATTTATCTGCAGAAATTTTAGGCCAGATAAGACACGAAACAGGAAACAGTGAAATCGGAGACAATAACCAGTAATCTTGTGCTTCCTGCCTAGCATTACAATGTTGAAAATATTGTGGTTACAGACAGCGAAACATGATTTTAACAGCAAGGTAGCAAATAGCCCCTCTCTCTAAAAGTCTTCTTAACTTAGCTTTCTGATCCTGACAAACAAATGGAGAATATGCTCTATTTGAGCTTGAAAATTAAAAGGGGGAAAATACCTTTCCCAAACAATCAGAGAATTCTCTCAGTTGTGGTGAGAGAGTACCCAGTTATTTGACATATAAGCAGACTTCTCTCTTGCTATAATTATGTATTTAAGGTACATAATTAACCAGTTTGTAAACGTATGTCTCAGCTGAAAATCACACTGACTGAATTCATATCTTTGTTTTGATATACAGTTTAAATGAGGACCCTGATATGTATTCTACTAATCCACAATGCACATATTTCCTTCTCAAGCATCTTATTTTAGAATCGAGGACTGTAAATTCAATGCCCTGAGTAACTAAAGACTGTTAAAAAAAAAAAAAAAAAACAGCACACTGGGCTGCACAAGCTTCTGTGAATCAGCCTACCTGCCACAAGGAATTAATTCTGCCAGACTTGAACAGAAAAACCCACTGATAAGAAAACAAAAAAAACCAGCCAAACAAACAAAACCAGAATTAAACTGTGTATACGACCTGTTCACTATTTCTTTTCGTACTGCCACTTACTATCTAATGAAAAGGATTAATTCATCTGTTGGGGTTGAATCATGCCTTTTCTAGATGGAATATTTTTCAGTATGAAGTTCCATCGTCACTGCAATCCAGGAGTAATTCATGACATTGTAATGACAGTAAGGCTTTCCACCTTGTTAAAGCCTGGCTTTTTCATTCTTCAAGGTGAGGAGGACAATTTTGAGGCTAAGGTGCTGAGCATCCGATGTATCAGCCCAACAACAGAATTCCTATGGCAACTTCAGTAGTTCTTTTGGATCAGAACCTCCAGTGATATAAGTGGTCACAGGTCCAGTAACTCAATGCTATCAGTCAAATTCATGACAAAGATCAATAAGAAAAACATAGGAGTCACTGTTCAAGCACTGATCATTAGAAAACCCCACCGGGTTTGTGAACAGTATTAAACTATGCCTTAGACCACCCACTCAGTTGTGCATTATCCCCACTTATGCATTAGTAACGTGAGGCTGAGACACTGTCAGGTATGAGGCTGGAGTTAATTTGTAGTAGAGCCAAAACCAGAGATCATGTCTTCTGAATCCTCATCATGCAATTTGTCCTCCCAGTTACTCTTCCAACATGTTGAAAAAAATCAGCATAGCGTCTGAATGAAACTGTCAACAGACAACGATTCTTTGCTAGTGAAACCTTTAAGAGATTTGTTAAGATCAAGAGCATCAGCTAACATTGCAAAGTGACAGTTTTTCCACGTGAGAACTCTATATCTACCTGTTATCCTTGGTTCCTGAACAAGGGGCTCACCTCAAAGCGTAAAAGGAGGCAGAAGGAGCTGAGAAGACTGTGGGTGATGAGTGCTGGATAGGGGCAGCATTTGCTGAAGGGACGAAGAACCCATGAAGAGCACATTAGCATACAAATATGACATTCTGCCCACACACCCACACGGCTGCCACCTGCTTTAGATTATAGCTGCTTTTGTGGCTCAGCAAGAAAATGTACATCTAGATAGTGGTGATCTCACCCTAAGAAACAGTTTTTTCACCTTACTCAGGAATTTTTTTTGAAACGATGTAATTATTTAGAACTGATTAAAAATGGTTTTGAATTAAAACGCACAATAAAATGCCCAGATGCCCAGATGCTTATTCACCAAAGCACTGGCAGTGTAGCACCCTAAATCCCAGTTTTCTGTTTCAGTACAAAATCATGGTTTTTAACCAGCTATTCTGTTTAAACACTTCCTTTCATGTTTTTTACATTGCCCAGTCACCCTGTTGTGCATGACTCTATTGATATATATTGCAACATGTGCATATTTCAAAGTACCTAGGCAACTCACAAATGTATGAGAAAATCCCAACCTCCTTCACTTAGTCCTCATCTATACAGATAAACTTCACCAAATGCCAGCAGTGAGAATGGTTAACAGAACAGCATCTGAAGAGTAAAGGACATATATTAAAACAAAATTGCACACAAACTACACCGATCCATCCAAGTAAGTTTGTTATTGGTTATAATTAAGACTAGTAATGATATAAAAGCATTAAGGCTTGTTTGTAAGCCGTCTGTATCACCACCACCTGGCAGGGTATGAAGGTGCTTGGTCCTACCCTCAGTAAATTCACTCTCTCACTGCTGTTATCACAGAGTTGTTTCAAACCCTTTCAGATCACCTCCCTATCCAACCTCCACATAACCTGCGAACCAAGCCAGCACTGTGCAGGCTGGCTGAAAATCAAGACCTTCATACCCCATCTGTGTGCAAAATAGACACCTCGTGGTATTAACAAGACTAAGTCTTAAATTCCAGGAGTCACTTGAGGAGGCATCATACACCACAGTGTTAGTAGACTCTTTGATCTCTTGTGGCTGAGAAGTCAATAACTCTTTCTTTACTTCTCCACCACCCCGGGAGGGATGCTCAGAGGGGGCAGCAGATGCATACCTAGACAGTGACTTAGACAATAAATCAGGAGAACGGGCTCCTCAGCCTACCCATGGCCAGCAAGTCATGTTTGCACTATCTCTATCCCTCTGGCCATCTCTCAGGCACCCATTCCTTTCCTTAAACTGATGTGGGCTGCGGATAAGCATGTCAGAAAGCATTTTAGATTAGGTCAATATGAAGCAAACTACAAAGCCACTTCTATGCTATGTATGTAAAGTGTACTCCTCCCTCAGCAGCAATGCAGGTGGAGCTACATGAGTAGGCTAACTTTTGCCTCCTCAACACACTCAGGGCTCTGGGAAAACTCTGTCACAGGTGCCCTTCCTATCTCAGAAACTCTAATGTGTTCTCAGTGAAGACCATTTACAAAGGAAACTTAGCACCAGGGAAACGCAGAGTTGATTGTGCCCAAAAAGATGTTGTGGATCATAGCAGCCGAACTGTAGGACTAGTTCATATTCACACACAGGAGTGTCAGCCAGCCTGAATGTCTCTCCTGGACCTCCAGCAGTAATATCAAACGACAGAACCGAGGAAATTTCTTACATGCCCCTTTCTTGGTTGCTCCTTACTACACTAAATCTTCTCTGACAGGGCATGGAGCAGACCAGGAACAACAAAAAACCCTAAATGGCGATATCTCAGTCCTATGATAAACTTAAATCTTGACAGAGCGTTCATGCTGAGCTGCTAACCTATTTTACAAATCAAAAAAGGGCAGGGATTTTGAGAGTAATTTATTAAGGCTGGAAACAGAAATTCATTTGACCATTTTTCACTCATTGACAACTCTTTTATGCTTACTTTCTCTTTTGTTCCAGGATAGATATGTGCTTCCTTAGAATCTTTCTTTTTGCTGTTGTGTGAGTAATCCAATATTTTACACACTTACTGATGATAACCATTTGTGTAGCTTTTACATGGCAGACTTACTACATAGCTTAAAGGAGTTCCAGTTTTCTTTGTGCCAATAGCTGACTTTTCAGGGTTTGATGGTATGAGGAATGGATTTGTTCAAAGAGACCAGAAGATCTTTATCCTTTGACAGTGTCACAAATCCTTTATTCTCAAATTACTCAGCAGGCATGGTTTTCCTAATACTTCCACCTGGTGCTCCATAACATGCTGGATAGATGTGAAGAGCATTTTCATTTCAAACAAGATTTGTTTGTCCTGTTTTAGTGTGCTCAATAGGAAATACCTTGTAGTTTCCCTAAACTTTCAAGTGAATTTCAGAGTTGGAAATGCTCTGGCATACCTTATGTAGCATTGGCTCCTGTAGGTCTGATCAGCATTTGTAGCAGAACTTTGTTGGCAACTGATCCTTTGACCTTTCAGGGGTCTAAGAAACATTGTGAAATATCACTGGTGTGATAACTCCATGCATAACATATCAAGAAAAAGTGAGAAAATCAGCAATGCTTGTGTGAACTAAAATGAGTTTTTCACAGCTCAAGCAATCCATAAAGCTTTCTCTTCAATGTTTTAAGAACTTTTCACCTCTTAAGTAAAATAAAGGCTCAAAAATGGAAGAAATTGAATTCCCCCTCTTTCTATCCTCATATTTTTACACCTATGTGCTCTGCCAAAGCATTTTTGCACTAAAAGATATAATCCTGAACTCTCTAACACTCTCTGCCCACCTCATACCTCTGCCTACGCTTCCATCTTGTTTTGTCTTCACAGTCAACATAGTAGATCAAACAAGCAATCCTGTCATCTGGAATCGTCTGAGAAAATACCCATTCTTTCATTGGACATCACTGTGGTATTTGTTTATGTGAGTGTGCGTCTACTATATATTTATGTGTATAAGTCTTGTATACACCTGTATATGTATGTGTCATTGCATATGCTTTGTGCATGCTCTTTGCCGTCTCTTTGCAATTTCCAGCACTTCCATCACACAGTTCAGTGACTCAGAAATATGTTAGTATTGACCTCCTTCTGATATACCAACTCAACCAGCATTCCTGTTTGTCTCAATTTTTTGTCTCTCTCTCACAGAGCATCTAAACTAAGGGAGGAACAGCTAGAGAGAAAAGATGAAAATGTGGTGGATGAACCCTGCTACTTAAAGGCCAGCAATCCTTTAACTCACAAGTGTCTACTCAAAAACTCACACTTTTTTTTTATCAGTTTTTTTCATAACCATTGTAACAGGACAGCTGATATCTATTTCTTCACAAAAACCAGAGTGAGATCTGCAGTTCTTCTCACTGTTTTTTCAAGTGCAGTGATCTTAATCTGTGAGGATCCTCATCCCCACCCACAACGGGATCCACCTGGGCTGCACCTTCCCAGCACTAAAACCTCCAGGACTGAGGTGGGGACAGGGGCAGAGCTGGGAGGAGGGAAGACAGGGCAGCACCTTTTCTTCTGCCATGTGCTGGGACTCAAACTGAAGAGAGATTCAGAAAGTCAGAGGAAGCAAGCAAATGTTACCGTAGCCCTGCCCTCAGCTGGTAACTGGAAATGAGCCAATACAGAGAGATTTAATCCTGTACACAACCCCTCCTGCTTGGCAGGGCATCTCTGTAAAGGGTCAAAGGATAATTGCCGGTATCTGTTAATCTTAAAACAACAAAGTGATCTGTAACTATCACATTCTGCTTTTGGCTTTGACCTCTCTAATCTCTCTCTTTCTCTCCCCCCAGCTGTTTGTTGTTTGTTGTTGAGACTTAACTAAATCTCTGGGCTACTTGAGACAGGACGATGCCTGATGGTCATTGGCTTGCAAAAAATTATAAATGACAGAGCAGTGATGCTCACATACTGACCAGGATCTTTGGGCAGCACTAGGCAACTGAAGTTCAGCTCAGTTTCAGCAACATTAATTGATTGTTATTAATTTCACAATGAACAGCAGAGGAGAGTGGCAAGGGATAGGAACACTTTCCTAAAAATAAAAGTGAAATAAAAAAAGGCATGTTTGCAAAATAATGGCAAGTGGTACAATCAGGCCAAAGATTACCTTGTCCTGGGCTTTTTTTATCCTTTGCATTTTTCCTCCATTTATTTTAACAATAACTCTCTATTTACCATCAACCATAGAATTCTAAGCATATGAACTTATCTTGATCTATTTCAGTATCTGACAGACAAGTTTTCCCATTATAACAAAACCTGTTTGGTGCATTCTAGGTGCAAAAGCCCTTTCCATATCTGAGCTGCATGGGACAACCCATTTGCCTGATTGTATGCACACTAATTCCTGCCTGACACTCTTCCCTTATTGACTTCTGAGGTGGCTCTGAGCTCTTCCTTGGCTCCCAACAGAGTTCATTTATAAAAATGCACTTCTGGGATGGATTTATTTGTCTTGTTATGCCAGGCAACTTGTTTCTATGTAAATGATTTTTTTGATATTTCTTCCTCTTATATTTTCAGTCCTTCAGGCTTTATAAGAATTTTGAGAATTTGGACTTGTCCTGATCAGGGTTAGACACCCCATTCCTCAGCCAGGGAAGTGTGAGTCTCAAAGCTGATGAGTAAGAATGTTACAGAGAAATAATTTCCTGGAAACTAAGGCACAGGAGAGGTCAAGAGCTGCATCCACCAACAGGCTCAAGGGTTGTGCCCTGGGGAGCTGTCTGAGAGGTCCTAGTTCTCGTCAACAGCGTCACGGACTGCAGAGTCTGGTCTCCAAATGTATCATCTTCTGGCCTGCTGTGGCACTGTGGTCCCCTTTCAATACCAGCAGGACTCAGAGCATCTAAAATGAACCCTTGTGTCCTGTGGCACATAGCAGTTATGATGTACCTCTTTATTGCATCCTAAGTGAAGTTCCCTATAAAGAAATATTGATTGAGGAAAAAACTCATAAGGATCAATGGCTAATGTTCCAGCTGTGTTTTATGTTACAATAACAGCTCTTTGGAGAGTTGGTGCTGTGTGAGTGCAAAGTAATACCAGTAATTCCCCCCCTCTTGCATCCTCCTGTACCAAATTCTTCACCATTCTCACCATTGACTCATGGGCAGAAAATAGCTACTGCGGTCTCAGGGGATACCATAAAAAAAAAGACGTAAAAAAAAAAAAAAAGGGGGGGGGGGGG
>NW_015090922.1:39037120-39129655 GCF_001431845.1 Calidris pugnax
GGTGCACAAAAAAAAAAAAAAGAAAAAAAAAAAAAAAAAAGGGCGGGGGGGGTGGATTGGGGGTGAAATATGAAAAGGAAATCTGCTGCAAAGAACAAATACTCCAGGAGTAAGTGTCGGGGTGTGCTGACGGAGGAAATGCCAGAATGTCCCTGGGCACTCACATCCAAAGGTCAGTATCTGGTAGTTAAACCACTACTGACCCAGCTCATCATTGTGAAGCAGAAGTCACAGAGGGGTACATGCCTGGGTGGTGGTGGTGGGAACCCAAAACTTCATTACTCTGAGCATGACATGCTTGCAAAACAGAGCATCTCTGCTACACCTCTGTAGGTGTTTTTCCAATAGCAGTGATTTCCTCCATTGTAAGTACAGAGTTAGTAATGAGTTGCTTACAAAGCAATTTAATTTGTATGTTTTCACTGATAAATATTATCTGTATAAAAGGCGCATGGTCTTTTCTACCCAGGGAACAACAGGATTTCTTTCCCTTCAGGAAGAAACATTTTTCATTTCAAAGTCTTCTTCTCCTTTCCCAAGCACCTCTCCCAGACTCTGTCCTTGCTCATTCCCTCCCAGACACTTGTACTTCCCCAAGGCCTCCTTCTCCATGTCAGTTCCTGTTCAGACCAGCTTCCCCTGCCCCAAACAGTGCTTTTCCTCCTCACCCACCTCTAGTTGCTCTCTATTGCATGGTGAAAGCAGCACAGGTGTGAGTCCTCCCCATCTTCTCACCTGCTGTGCAGTGTGGGTGTGCTCCACTGCTGCACTCACCAGCTTTTCCCATGGGCTAGTTGCCTTTCAGGTGATCACACCAAGCCTAGTCATCATCATCTGTTAGGTACGTGCAGCCTCACCACCTCATTTGGGCCAAGAGACACCACAGGGTGGCCAGGCACAGAAGGGTTAAAGAAAATTGCAATACACCTGGTGAAGCAAGTCCAAACTCCCTCAAGGATCTTGCAGTCTTAAAGGAGTGACCCACCAGATCAGGGGTGATGGAAGGACTTTGGTCTGCTGTATTTGTTCTGCAGAGATGATTACGACTCTCGCACTGAATGCATTCACAAAAACCACGATTTAAACACATTTTTAAAATGTGTCAAGGATTTATAGACTACCGCTTGAGAGAGCTTCGAAACTGGGAAAAAGCAGGACTATTTTTAATGTAAAGCTATTGCTACCTAGTAAGAAAACACTTTTGTATTCATATAAAGTATTTATTAGGTGTGAGGTTTTATAAATTGTTTAGTCCTGCAGCCTTAAAAAAAAAAAAAAAAATAGAAACAGGTTACTTTGAATGCATTACCAAGTATCCTGTGGAATATTTCACATAAAAGGAAACAGAAGATGTATAAATGTAAACAGGCTAATTGTATGCAGATATAAATTATGCATGTTGGTCTTATGAAAAAGCATCCCTGATTTGCAGGGGTCTTACTCAGCAGCTTTGTGTCTTGTCTGAGGGGATATTTAGTATGGCTGTGATGTGCAGAATTTAAAACAAAACTTTGAATCCTGCAGAAGAAAAATATAGCACAACTGTGATAAGACTGCACTGTTGGGAGCAGGAGGGTTTTGTTTTATTTTATTTTATTTTATTTTATTTTATTTTATTGACTGTTCTGCTCATTAGCCCTGTTAACATGTGTGTATGCCTGCCCACGGATACTGTGCCAAGTAAAAGATTGTGTTAAGACTTAACGTTTGCAAAGGGATTAGGGTTATTTTGATGTTTCTTAACAGGGATATGTAAAATATTCTCAAAGTCACAAACCTTTTCATGGTTGAAGCATTTCTGATTAGTCCCAGACACAAGCAGCCTGGCCTGTAAAGGTACAGAACAGCTGCAGTTCCCACCAGCCGCCCTGAGGGACTGTGTAGGGCCAGCACCTGTGAGGAACCTGGCTAATTGGGACAAATTCTAGAAATGGTTGAAACAGGTCCCTGCCCAGGCAAAACTATGTCATTTTCCATCTTTTCCCCCAAGTCCTGCAGAGTTCTCCCTCCTCCTAATAGCAGCGGCGGCATGTTTGAACTCAAATTGCAGTATTCACACTGAAGGATCTTTCATAGTGGGGGTAGGATTATGGCTCCCTTGGATACCCCCCGTGGGTATGACTCAACACCCATGTTTCCCATCTTTCTGGCATGGATTAGTGAATTAAGGCTGAAAGTGGAGGTACAGGCAAGAAAAAAATTAATGGAATCAAGTCTGTGGAAACATAAAATAACACAGCTGAGGTGGAACCAAAACTCAAGGAGCTGACTGCAGTCAAGTCAGGGCAACCTGGTGATCTTCATCCTAAATTTCTGAAAGGACTGGCACATGTAATCAAAAGGCCTGCAGCTATGGATTGTTTAATGAATTTATCAAACCAGGGGTGATTCCGTATGATTAGAGAACAGTACACATGGAGGGTGAAAACATACTGATCCAGGCAATGACAGCCCCATCCATTTGCTCAGTCTTGCTGGGGACATGTCTGTTAAATAAAAGATATAAGGGTCCTTCGGTGTTAAGTGACAGCACAAAAGCTCCAAGACAAGGTATAAACACAGGCAAAGGAACCCTTTCTTTTGGAAAAAAAATGTCACAGAACAAAATGCGCTCTTCATTACCACTTCTGGCACAAGAGATGCACGGTGAATGGCTCAGTAACAAAGCACCAACAGCTTCTGACAGTGTGTGGTGGTACACGGCTCCATCAAGAGGAGCTACTGTACCTAGATATCCCGGCCTTGCACACATACGATGTTGCCGTTTCAGAAAGCTGGGGGGAAAAAAAAAAAGAAAAAAAAAAAAGGCTTCTGACAGTGTGTGGTGGTACACGGCTCCATCAAGAGGAGCTACTGTACCTAGATATCCCGGCCGTGCACACATACGATGTCGCCGTTTCAGAAAGCTGGGGGTGGAAAAAAAAAAAAGAAAAAAAAAAAAAGAGAAAGGAGAGAGCTATTTCCGACTCGTTGTCTATTGCTTCTTCTGCTACATTGTGCGATGGGGCAAGAGGCACAGCTTGCATATTCACCTGCCATGATAAATTACATCAATTTCAGTCCCTCAAGACGGAGCTACTGGTGCAGAGAGCCACTAAACACTACCAGTTGCTTTATGACACTACAGACATAAGACAGAAAAAGGCACACTGTGCAACTGAAACGTAACCCTGTACCCTGGGACAGGCTGGACACAAACGTGAGAGGGAGAGCAGGGTATTTCTTTCACTCATATGCTGTAAATAAGTCCCCATCATGATGCGTCCTTTGCTAAGAATCTGTACTCTATTAGCTCAAATTAGAATAAGCCTTAAAGACAGCCATTGCCATCTCTGACCCTGTCAGCTTTTCTGTCTCCAGCAACGGCCAGTACCAGCTGCTCTAAAAGAGAATGAAAAAAGCCTACAGCCAGCAGCTATTCAATAACAGGCCCTTAGGGGAACTTTCTTCCCAAGCCTCATTAAATGTTGGCTTCATTCTTAAATTCCTTCTAAACTTCTCAGATTCTATTCTGGCCTCCTCGTCTGGTGTCTGCACTGTGGACGGGGCTTTCCAGCGAGGGTTTTCCTTGGCTGGCCCCAGCTCCTTCAGTGCCCGCACTCACGGCTGGCTCTGGCAGCGACCAGCGGCTGTGCCCCTCGCTTGCTCCTCACGACTGGTGGGGAGAGTCACCACCACGTCGATCATGGCTCCTCTGCTTAAATGCAAGCAAAAGAGGATTTCCCTTACCTGGGTCCTGCTGAATGCTGTCTGTCAGCATTTTTCTATCTTTCTCCGGGGTGAGATTTCTGTGTGATTTGCAGGGTGGGTTGATGCACTTTCAAAACCCTCTTCGGACTCTACCTAAAGCATAGCAAAGGGATGGAGCTCATGTCACCAAATATCACTTTACCATACATTTCACAGCAGAGTGCACCTGGGCATTCAGGAGACAGACACGGCACCCAGGCGTAGGGCGGACCATAAATTGTTAGCGAATTAAGGCCCTAAGGGTTGTTTAAATATTGCAGTAATCATCTTGTCAGGCAAAGTCCCACATTCTGCTAAGATTAATCTGACATTCATCAGGAATGGCACAATAGAAGGTTATTTAATTTGGATCACACTGGACTGGAAAACTGGCAGGAGGACAGAAATGACCCAAATTGGAAACATTCTGCAGAGAGTGAGCCAGTCAAGAAAAGCAAGCAGAGAACAAAAAAGTGTGTATGTGTTTATTGGACACAGACACATTAATTACAATGTATACATCCATAAATAAACTCAAACGTGTGCACACAAACATACAGGACAGTGGAACTTTCAAGAACATTCAGTATTGATCTGAATTTGTTTTGGTTTCAACTCTTTGGGATTTCACTTCAAAATTAATTTAGAGTAGAGTGTGACTACTGGCAATAATTTTTTGAACACCTCTCCCAGTATCTCTTCTCCCCATTTTTTTCCTCCCATTATTGAAAAGAGGTGCAACTGCAAACATTTTGCATGTAACCTGAAGTAAACACTGGCCATTAGGTGAATTACTTTCAGGACAGATGTGCTCTCTTGTCTGTTATTGAAAAGAGGTGCAACTGCAAATATTTTGCATGTAACCTGAAGTAAACACTGGCCATTAGGTGAATTACTTTCAGGACAGATGTGCTCTCTTGATGGCACATTTTTTAATCACTGAACATTTAAGTAGTGCAAGAAATGTATCTCCTCTTTTGGCAACTTCACTGATAAATCCTCTCTACAGCTTTCCCAAGCATTACAGAATTTTTCCATATTGCTGTAGTCTTCCTATGTGCTCAAAACAATGACAAATCTGGGAACAGCTGGATATACATTAATGCCCTTCAACCCTGGGAAAATAAAAAATAAAAACACATTCCCCTGGATCATTGCCAGTTTTTTACTGAATAAGTTACTTAGGTTATTAAACTTGTCAAACAGCAAATACAAACAAAATGATGGTTTGTCTTGCTGATTATTCAGCCACTGCACACTGGTAAGCGCATGACTGAAACATTCATCACTGCTCAGGAGATGTCTGTACTCCCCTTTCCCTTCTTGCTTTATCATTACCGGGGAATGTAATGTTCCCCCCTGCACCCTCCACCCCTCATGAAGAAGCTAGAGTTCTTTAGAGAAGACAAGTTTTAAATGCTATGCAAAAAATTAATTGTGCAGCAGTCAAATGGGCATATTTGCAAAGGGTTTCAAACTCCCTAAATTATCTGCTGTATTTGTAAGCTAGCAAACAGCAAAGACAATTTAGGGCTTTGAATACCAGCGCTGAGTATAATCAATGTGAATCAGCTGCACATTACCAAATTGAAGGCATTTTATCTATGCATTATGTCAGATCATGAATCAGATTTGTGTAAACTGAAATCCTGGAATACAAAACCATTCACAGATTCGAATAGAGGCGCACCAGTATATAATTATGTTACGTATCAAACAGCGATACAATGGAGCAAACTATCATATTGAGAGACCTTTGCTGCTTTCAGGACATCTACAGAGCCAGGTTTATATGGCATATTACTGCCAATTCATCTATACCCATCTGAGTAAATCGGTTGGCAGAGAGGGGCAGATTACCACTAATGGCTCTATTATGGAAAGAAGCTGCAACCATTAGCTATTTTACATATGGACAAAAGAGAATTTAATTGATGGCCCATCGCCCAGCAGACAGAGAGAAATGATGATTTTCACCTTAATGCCAGGCATTAAAAATTCACAGGGCTGTGGAAGAAAGAAATGTTCATCCAGTCTCACTCTGCTCATGGGTCATTTTAAGCACAGCTTGGGAAGAGAAAAGCAGCACAAGGGGAGCTGTTCTGCTTTGAGAAAGCTTCAGTCCTCTGGGAAAAAAACTCACAAGTTGCAGTGTTGGATGTTAAAAAGCCAAGACCATAACCCTCTTATTTTCCTTAGCTACAATTTTATTGTTCCCAAAGAGTATCCAAACGTTCAGCAGAACACATTTTGTGAGTGTTTATATTTGCAAATGAGGGGGGGGAAAGGAGCATTTTTGGAGACGTATTACTTCATAATAATAATACAATTTATTTTCACAAATTTAAATACAAATGGGTACTCATGTATTTATTCATAACATTTACTTCATTTAGCATATATGATAGGCTGGTGTGTATTTGTACTTCTTCGGTTTTTCATTAACACATATGCAAAAAGCCATTGCACTGTATTTTTTATCCATGGAATCATAGAATTATAGAATGCAAGGTTGGAAGGGACCTCAGGGATCTGGTCCAACCTTTAAATTATACTATTTGTATAGCCAGGGGGTTGGACCAGATGATCTCCAGACATCCCTTCCAACCCTGTATCATTCTGTGATCCTGTATTATTCTGGTAGGGCCAGTTTTACCTTCCCACGTTCAACTGAGAAGCTTTTTCTTATACCTCTCCTCCTGGAAGACCCTACAGATTTTGCCAGGACATCTTCAGTTCTCAATTTGTGACCTACAAAATGGTGAAGCATGAAATTACAGGGGACTTCAAAGAGGATCTCACAGGAGAGGCACTCACCTTTGGGTGCATCCCAGATTTTGATGGTGGGGCATCTCTTCTGCTTCTTGCCTCCTCTTACCTCACCAGGGGAATTTTCCTGTAGAGGCAAAGGCTGCCTGAAGTAATTTCTAAGATCTGAGATCACCTGCTCCCTCCAGTCTGAAAGAGCTGCAGGTTATTAATAAACTTGAAGATTATTGTGGTAGTAACTAAAGACCATAGTGGCATAGCAAACTGTACGCTCTGTAGGGCAGAGACTATCCAAATGGAAAACAGAGCTGCTGAGTTGGAGAAAAGGACAAACATACAAGTCATGTGTACAGTGGCAGGAACTTTTTACGTCCCCAATTGATGTAACAGGATAACGTTAATCTGTCATGTCTGTAATTTATATTTTATATGAGCAGAGAGGGAATTGTAAGAATATATGAGCCTTGTCTCTTTTATGCTCAGATAGCTAGAGTCAGGCTGAAAATCTCCAGCCAGGTTGGTCTGCATACAAAACCTGACTTGTCAGGCTAGAACAAAGAGCAGATGGCTTTTCGAATCGGAGACACAAGAATAGAAGATCTAAAGCAATGCTGGAAGACACTACTTACTGTTGTAAAAATTGGACAAGGTAAATAAGGCAGAGAAAGTGTCTGAGTGCAATGCTGGACACAATATTGGATAGATTTTTTTGAAACATGCACAGCATCTGTATGATAATATATTCAAGTATTCTTGGAGAGGAAGACAGGGGGGAAAGAGGGGTGGGTAGTAAGCCATTCAAAGTAACTTCAGAAGGTTTTGCTTGTGGACATTGCAGAAGAGTGATGGGAAATGGTGAGGCAGGGAAAAAAAAGGCTAACAACATACCATTCCAGTTTGTTTTTCTTTTCCAACATTTTGCCGCAACAGCATGTTCTGGAAGCAGAAGTCGCCTTCTTTAGTCTGGATTGCATTGCTTTAACCCACAGCACTAGCAGACCAAAATCAGGCAATGGTGGCTGTCAGCCAACTTTGTTCCCAGCTCTCCCAAGAACCCAGGACAACCTCTAGCACTGTGTAGTCTGTGGTCGTGATGCAGTGTGGCTCTGCGGCAAAAGCGCTGCCTGGAGCCTCCGCAGTGCAGCTTGATGGGGTTCAATGCCCTCCATGGTCCATTCCTAACAACTGTTTCCAAATAGATCCTCTGGGGATAGTTTTATAGGATGGTTGTGCAGGGTCTGTTGTTATGAACCTCCAGTGGCAGAAACCAGGGTTTTCCCAACTCCTTTAAATCACTCTGGGCCACTGCCAGTAAGAAAGGATTTAGATCAAGGTGAAGATTTCACCTCAGAAGTAAGAAAAAATGTACTTATTCCTTTTCGGTGGATAGCTATTGCTAACCCTGATGAGTTCCAGTAGAGACTGAGATGGTGAGTGAGGTAACTATTGACATTGCAGGAACTGATCCCTCTACCCAAGTTCATGTGCACATTTGCACACACGTGTAATAGGTGGGTAGATGTTTGCATGACATGTTCAAATATCTATTATTTCAACTTTCTGGTAAGGAGAGCTGCATCCATGCTGCAACCAGCAAGAATTAGATACATATGGAAGTGGGGAGTTTTTTCCTTTCTGATGAACCAAAGCACACATGAAAAGTGAATCTGTGTATTCAGAAGCACACATGAAAAGTGAATCTGTGTATTCATTTTAAAAAACTGATACCTCTAGAGATTTTTGACATGTCAGCATCGGAAACAGGAAGGCTGGAGAGAACAGCCAGCAGTTACAAGGAGCAATAACCATGTGGCCTTCTCCTTCCACTCTTCCTTTCTTCCCCTAAATGAGACATTTGATCAAAGGCTCTTACAGAATTGCTAATGAAGCCTCATTTTCTTATTTCCATGGAATCCAGCACCCAGGGGAAGGATAGATGGGCAAGAAGGGTAAATCTGCACTTGCAAGATGATGTAGGAGCAGGAGTTTGCTGTGAGAGCAGTGCTGGGAAAGCATCTGCCACAAGTCAATACACCCTGATTTTTTTCAGCTGCTCAAGTTTAAAATTTCAAGACTTGTCTTTTGCACATTTTCTCAAGGCAAAATTCCTTAAGGAGCTGGTGGAGCTAGCTAGGAGCTACCCTTCAATTAATTTTAAGGAACAGGAAACTGAAAAAGTTTTAAAGTCACCCTGGTCAGAGAGACTACTCTTATGAAAAAATGTTAGCTAACATGTTATATTCCTACTGTAAGCAAGACAGATGCAGTTTCACTTGTATGATTTTACTTCCTTACCCTTGGCCTTGGATGCTGCCATCAAGAAGAGTAGAAATCACCTGTGTTCTTCATCAAAAAGCTAAAGGACAAGGATTTCCCTTGTTATACCCAAAGCTGTCATCCTAAGAACATATAAAAATTACTACTAATTTTCTACGTGTTTAATCATAAAAGCTTAAACTGAAGTGGAAAAGCCCTCCTGAAGTGGATAAGACTATATAGGTACACAAATAAGAGGTACTAAGATCAGAATAAAGTGTTCTGTGTTCTTGTTCGTTTGTCTTTTTCATAATAAGGGCAAAGAAGTGGAATTTACTGTTTCTGGCATGATATGAAGGTTATGCAGGTTAAACAGAAAAACATTAATGCATTCTTATAGGCAGTTAATAGACTGTTTGTGCAACCATTGTTTGGCATGAAACTATACTGTTTCTCCAATATTTAGCCTGACGTTTAGTGATACCAGCTGATTACATCTATCTAGGTAGAGTAGTTCAGTTGCTTATTCCTCTGATTTAATTGTTTATGCCCTCATACAGAAGATACATTCATATGATATTTCATCCAAAATGAAATGAATTTCTCACCCGGTCTTTTAAGTATTACAACAAGACATGCAATGAAAAGTACTTGAAAAGATATCAGCAGGAAGTCTCTTTAAGTCAATATTGGTTTTAGATTAAAATTTCGTTAAGTGTGTCCAGCACTGAATTGTACAACGTTGCATAATATGGTTTCAAACTGTCTATTACAGGTTTCTTTAAAGTATGTAGAGATAGCTAGTGATTAAAGGCTTTTTGTTTAAGCCCCCCCTTTGGTTTAGAAAACTGTGAAAAAAGAAGGCATTTTCAAGAAACATTCCGTGATTAGTCTGAGAATGCAATGTTAACAAATAATCCTGAGGCAAAATTTATACAGAGTTTTTGTAGGAGGCAGCTCATGCCCAAATATTCTCATACCCACTGTATGAGTTTTAGAAAGCTCCGTGTTTCACAGGGCCAACCAATCTCTAGTCAGAGAGCTGGGATGAAACTTTCTGTTATGGTTTTGTCTGCGATGAAGTTGACTTTCTTACTAGCAGCTGGTTTGGGATGAAACTTTCTGTCATGGTTTTGTCTGCGATGAAGTTGACTTTTTTACTAGCAGCTGGTTAGTGCTACGTTTTGGATTTGGGATGAAAATAATGTTGGTAAAACAGTGATGGTTTTGTTTATCGCTAAGCAGACAAGGCCTTTTCTGCTCCTCACTTTGCCACACCGCCAGTGAGCAGGCCGAGAGGGCACAAACTTAGGAGGTGACACAAGCAGGAGCTGGGACAACTGACCCCAACTGACCAAAGGGATATTCCATACCATGTCACATCACGGTCAGCTTATGAAGCTGGGGGAAGAGGAAGGAATTTGAGTTCCATGAATGAATACAACTTCAGGTTTTCTGGAAAAAAATCTGCTTTCAATGAGCTGTGCTCAAGAAAACCTGAGCGCAGAAGAGGATCAGACGTCCTTAAACAATGATCACCTTTACAACTTCAGTGATATACCAAAAGACACCAGAGATGAAGGAAAATTCAAGCTGCCACCATTATTTTTAAATGTTCCTGTTTAAGTAGGCCACCTGCACAAAAATATGCGGCTTCTGAAGTCACAGGATCTCCCATCACTGAAGGCCTCCTTTCCAAGGACACCAGGGAACAACTGACAGGGCATATTTGTCCCCTACATCCTGACAGCTGATAGCACCAGCTCTCACACCCCTTCTAGCAGACAGGGACCCTTAAGTTTGCCCGGGCCTCAAAAATTAAGTTTTTGTCTACAACACTGCCCTGTGCAAAGCCCTTAACTCTGGGGAAATTAAAAAGCATGCCAATTTGTGAGATCTATTGAATTAATTTGTTAAAAATAAACATGGTTAAAAATGGAAAAAGCATGTTACTTCCAGCAAGGCAAGGATAAGTTCCTCATTACAACCTGGGAAAAGACAGCTCCCCAGAAGAGTGTTCAGGGGATTGCAATCCCCCACCTCACTTAACGTCTGTCCCTTGTTCTCCCGGCCTCCTAGGACAGTTGTGTACTGTTTCTTGTCTCAGTGCCTCCAGAGTTGTTTTTTACTAGCAGCTGGTTAGTGCTACGTTTTGGATTTGGGATGAAAATAATGTTGGTAAAACAGTGATGGTTTTGTTTATCGCTAAGCAGACAAGGCCTTTTCTGCTCCTCACATTGCCACACCGCCAGTGAGCAGGCCGGGAGGGCACAAACTTAGGAGGTGACACAACCAGGAGCTGGGACAACTGACCCCAACTGACCAAAGGGATATTCCATACCATGTCACATCACGGTAAGCTTATGAAGCTGGGGGAAGAAGGAATTTAAGTTCCATGGATGAATACAACTTAGGGTTTTCTGGAAAAAAAATCTGCTTTCAATGAGCTGTGCTCAAGAAAACCTGAGCACAGAAGAGGATCAGACGTCCTTAAACAATGATCACCTTTACAACTTCAGTGATATACCAAAAGACACCAGAGATGAAGGAAAATTCAAGTTGCCACCATTATTTTTAAATGTTCCCGTTTAAGTAGGCCACCTGCACAAAAATATGCGGCTTCTGAAGTCACAGGATCTCCCATCACTGAAGGCCTCCTTTCCAAGGACACCAGGGAACAACTGACAGGGCATATTTGTCCCCTACATCCTGACAGCTGATAGCACCAGCTCTCACACCCCTTCTAGCAGACGGGGACCCTTAAGTTTGCCCGGGCCTCAAAAATTAAGTTTTTGTCTACAACACTGCCCTGTGCAAAGCCCTTAACTCTGGGGAAATTAAAAAGCATGCCAATTTGTGAGATCTATTGAATTAATTTGTTAAAAATAAACATGGTTAAAAATGGAAAAAGCATGTTACTTCCAGCAAGGCAAGGATAAGTTCCTCATTACAACCTGGGAAAAGACAGCTCCCCAGAAGAGTGTTCAGGGGATTGCAATCCCCCACCTCACTTAACGTCTGTCCCTTGTTCTCCCGGCCTCCTAGGACAGTTGTGTACTGTTTCTTGTCTCAGTGCCTCCAGAGTTGTTTTTTTCTGGGGGTTGTTGAATGCCAAAGAAGGTTTTCATTGTCACAGCTCTTTTCAAAGTCTGCGCATTTCTCCAATAATCAGTGTGTCTCACTGTGGTGTACCTTGAATTACCTCCTTCACATCTGTGTCAATGTGAAACAAGTTATCCTTAAGGTTCTCTAATATTGCTCCCTTTTTAACAAAGAGGAGATCTTGAAAGAGCCAATTTCCTTATTCATACTTACTTTTTCTCTTGAAAATCAAAGAAGCTGTAGTTATCAACTCACACGGTATTTTAATTTTTTTTAGTAAAGCTTTTTTGTTGTTTTCTCAGTGTGAAGAAGATTCTGTAGAGTTTACTGGTGTTTTACGTAGATCACACAAAATTTTAAACCCCATTGTTAGTCTGAGGTTTAGTTACACCTAACTAAGCTGAATGCCACAACTCCTAAACTAATGCTGAAAAGTACTATTTCCTCCTGTCTGTTTTTCAAAGCAAAAAGATGTATAAAAAGCTGTAGTGTTCTTTAAACACAGGTTATACAAAAATTGAGGCTGAGCTTTTTTAACAAAATAGGCATTTGTCCTACATCTTTAAGATAAAAGCATCCAAAGCAAATTGAGGAAAAGTTAGAGATAAAGAGATCTTTATATCCTCTTGCAATATCTAAAGAACCTCTGACAATTTAGGCAGATTGTTTACAACTCAATGCTGATTAAAAAGAAATTACAGAACATATGCTTATAGGAGTGAAGTATCAGGATTGACAGTATAAGTAGGAATATTAGCTGCATACAAAAAAAATTTGTGGTTTAGAACTTCACCACACCATTCTAATACTACAGCTCTTAGGATTAACTCTCGTTACAATTACATGTGGTCCATAGCCAAAGGAAAAAAAGTGAAATAGTACAGTTCAGCAAAGGCTTCCAGTTTGTTAGATAAAGACCAACACTGCAAGATGAATTCTATGCTGCAATAATCAGTTTTAAAGATTTTGGCTACTGTTAAAAATATCATGTAGTACAAAATAATCTAGTACACCAGTACACTAGATCCTTAAACCTGAGGGAAGGGAAAACATCACCCCATTTATTTATCTATAAAAGTTGGTTCTGGCTTTTCTTCCATGCCTTTCTTTTCCTGTGAAATCAACAGCATCTGTGCACACAGGGCCAGGGAAGTTGCCTTAGTGATTTTGTGGATCATCTTTTCCTTACAGATGAAAAGATACTAACACTTCCTTGCATGTAGTGTCTTTTTAAACTGTCATAGATGCTTGATTAATCCTTGTTCGGTGAAAAAACCTTCATGCTCTGCTCCTCATTTCTGTGGAAGCTAGCTTTCTGCTTCAGCTCCTTTTATTAACCCTGATCTTACCATGCAAGCGATACAAGTTTTTGCACTTCTGGAACTCTCAAATTATATTCTATATTTGCGTACTGTGAAAAAGCTTTCATGCATGATTGAGCCTGTTTACATTTTCCCCTTCTGATTCGAACAGCTCAGATTTTATAGGTGCTTCTGACTCAGCTGAAAGAGATAGCTTGTCTCTGCACAATTAAGGCTTTCAGAGTAGCCAGAAGTACCAATAGAATGAAAGGGAAAACAGAGAGCTCAAAAGGACAGATTTCTGCTTAAACAATTGAGTTAAATTTCTTTCAGAGGTACCATACAAATGAGAGAAAACAAAACAACAAAAAACCAACACGGAGCTGTATCTTCTTCTTTTATCTTTACAAAGTATTTATTTACTATTTTTTAAATTCCCATATTTTGTTTTGGACCTACATTATTTTTATTTCTAGAATCTAGAGTTGCAATTCACATTTCTTGTACTAGTTTGTTGTTGGCTGTTTGTTCTTTTCTCCTAGGAAGACCTAAAACCAGAAGAATCAGCCTTGTTATGGCAGCAAAAATCAAAAAACTAATGGAAACTGATTGATTGAAACATTCTAGCCTATCTAAACATATTATCCAAAATATTTGGTTTTATTGAGGTTAAAGAAAAATAACGTATCTTTTCCATTGATGACTGGCACTTTCTATAGAGAAAGTTCACCAATGTATACCAAATATTTGAAAGTCTATTATGTTCACGGTTCTAAAAACATTTATACAAAACATATTTTAATCATAAACAATGATACACTGAATGTTTCCCAGGTTAACCAACATCACTTGAGGAAAAGCCAAAACATTTTCTGCCCACACTGATGAAATAGCAAAGGAATTTTATTCCCCCTTCTTAAATCAAACACACTGATTCAACAGCTCTACCTAAAAAACCTTGTGAGAAAACATTCCTTTGTTTAAAATTTAAAACCCACAGAGTTTTTAAGAGCAAATAAAGATTGTGCCAGATGCTGTACAAATCACATATGCACAGTGCAGCACTGATCCCTGCTCAGCCATACCTCACTACAAATAAATAATACGTAGAGATGAAGCCTCCAAAGGTTCCCTAGAAAAATCAAGAAATGCCTGTTTTTATATTCCCAATATTTCTAAGGACAGCACTTAAATAAAACAAACTCAGGTTCAAAAAGAGAAAGTTTTCTAGTCTTTCTTTCACATCATGAAGCAGCAGAAAAGGCAAAATTCCAGTTTTCCATCCCACTGCAAGTCACCTTTAAAAGTGCATGCTTTTCCACAGCCTCAATTCCTGTTCATTTAATTAAGAATGACAGATGCTCAACATCTGGAGAAAATAAGGTCTGATTTAGTGGCCACGTTGCACTGGTGGAAACTTCAGATGGCAGGCTTGGAGTTACAGAAAGTTTGAAGCCAGTTGAGCTGCTGAAAGAAATCATATGAAGTGATGCCTAAAGGAACAACATGAGAAGAAGCCTTGATTTCACTTAAATGGTATATTTCAATTTGTTCATAGCTGTATGCAACCAACCAGCCTGGTCATTCCTCTGCGTCTCCCCCATCTTCTATGCCTGTCCTGTCTTGTGCTTATTATCATAGGACACCCACAGTTAACTCATTAACTGACCTTTTGCCATTGCTCATTTGGTCCATCTCACCATCATATTTTCATGCATAGTTCAGTGGCAGATTAAAAAAAAAAAAAAAGAAGAAGAAAAACTCCCACACTCCAAGAGAGTAAATTAAATAAAGAAGCACCATGCTGACCCAAAGTGGCTGGATGGGTGTCTGGCAGACAGCCAAGGTCATGTGAATAATGTACTATATCATCTAATTGAAAGGTAACCAAGGTCCCATGATGCCTCCAGTGGTTATTCCGATTTAGTCTGCTTTCTCCACAGGAAAATGAACACAAAACCAAGAAACTTACTAGCCATTCTAACAAACTGGTTCATAAAAACGTGCTGTAGACACATGTTTAACTTCCATACAGTAAAATATATTTAATAAATATTACAGAAAACATTTAGCCACAAGACATTATCTACAATGAGTTACTGGAAATAGATTTTGTGGGACTTTCCCACATTTTGAAAAAAAGAGATTAACTTTCTTCAGATAAAATTTTTCACTGTTGTATAAAACCAAGCCAAAATTTAAGTCTTTTATAAAATATGCACATAGGCCATTTTCTCCCCTAGACTCTTCTGCCTTACTGTAAAGTATTTCTTTTGTGCATTTTTCCATCTTGGTGTAGAAACAAGATTATGGAAACAGCACTGGAAAAAAATAATCGTCTGGTATTTCCAGGCTAAGTACTAGTCCAGGTCTCTGGACCAGTAATTATCTGAACCAGTTCTCCTACTGAGAATATATAATTTTTACTTTAAAGAGGGAGTCTAAGAGCATTGCAGATCCTAGGAAAAGTGTTTCATGTTCCCCCAAGCTCAACAGAAAGTACAAAGGCTGCAGTGCCAGGGGCAGCGGGTTTTACATATATTGCTTTCACCATTATGTCCAGAGATAGACCAGCATTCTCTATAAACAGGTGAAAATTACCAGTCCAGAGGAAAATTAAACATCTCGGCCCTTTTGGAATAGATCTTGCTGCAAAATTAAGACAAGCATACTTGGCACAGATTTGTCTGCTGACAGTATTAAGGTCATGGATTTTAATTGAGATTTCCTTCCACTGCTGGTAATTTCTATTTAATCTGAGATTTGGGAGGTGAAGTTTTCTGGGAAGAAAGTATAGTTCAGTAGTAGAATGAGTCCTGGGAATGCCATGTAGCAAATTTGAGATTTTACCCTTTCTGGGATTATGCGGTTTTGTTCATAAAGAAGGGAAATTGTGTGGTTATATATTTTTTTTATTTTGTTTGTGACAATTGCAATTTTGACAATTGCAAGGTTTGTTTTCCCCAAACCACATTCTTCCTGTTTGTGACAATTGCAATTTTGACAATTGCAAGGTTTGTTTTCCCCAAACCAAGTGTACTAAAAGACTGCCTCTCGAAACCTGTTATAATACATAATATCCATTTAGATTTTAAATGTTAACTGTTATTCCTATTAAAAAAAGTCAAAGTTTTGGTTTCTTTAAATTTCTCAGATTCAGTGAAAGCAAAGCACTTTGTCACCAAAATTTAAAATGTTCCCCCTGTGCCAAAAGTGCCAAAAGAGCAGGGACTACTTGGAAGCAGCTGAAATACAAAACTTGTTTTGTTAGACCAATTTATAACATCTGTTGGATAACAGAGAACAAGACAGAAAAGAAAAATAATTATTTAGGAAAAAAAGCCTAAAATACAGTAGGTGTGTCAAAACGATTTGAAGCAAAAACTCTTTATATAGGAAAGCTATTTAGCCCAAATTAAATGGTTGTGACTTAGTTATGTTAATGGAATCAGAAATTAAAATAAAAGGCTGGACAGATCTGTATAGGTAAAATTTTTACCCTGAACAGTGAGGAAGTTGGGAGAAATTTGAAGGGAAAAAATCCTTAGTGTCAATAACATTCTTTTTCTATGAAGGCTAGCGTTTGAGCCTTATTCTCAAATTTCAGCTTTTTTCTTAGAAGAGGACTAAGTGAACTCCCCCATCACGGAGAGAGCCTTTCCCACTCCATACCTCCAGCACAAGATCAGCTGTACTTCATTTGTTCACGACGCTTTGTCTGACCTGTCCTTGGAAGCTTTCCCCCCAAGAGAGAACCCACATCCTCCCTAAGCAATCCATTTGAGGCCTGTATTTTAATCTTTTTATAATTTTAATCTTTTGTGCAACTTAAACTAATCTCCCCTTGTCCTACTCAGACAGAATGTGAAACACTGTTTATTCTCCTTCTCAGCAAAGTCTTTTGCACATGTCAAGCTGACCGCCCGCAGGGAGATCCCCTCTTTTCCACATTATTTGAACCCTGATTCAATTTTTTTCCCAAGGTCATTTGTTTTCTGTAGTCTTTTAGGTTTATTCTGCTTTTTCTCACTTTTTATTCCCAAAAATTGTGTCCTCTGTTATTTCACAACTGTTCTCACACAAGCTGCCTTTCTGCAATGAACTGCTGATAAATTCTTTGAAGGTAGGGTAGGATCTGCTTGACAGGCTGTTTTCCAAAAGATGCTTGGGTATTAAAACATACCAGTTTTCCAAAAGATGTTAGGGCATTTAAAGTCCTCCATCAACACCAAGTCCTTTATAACACCTGATCTCCCAGGCTGGGTGTTCAATGGCAGACTTCAGCATCAGATTGCTCCTTCCAACCTTCTGTCATTGCCCAGAGATTTCAACGGGTCTGTCATCTCTTCCATTTTGGACTTCAGAGGATGCATACATGACCACAACACTGCCAGATTTGTAAAAACACACTAAACCAGTACCAGAAAGGACTATCATTTGTCAGGGCCATCATCCTAACATAAATGGATGTAGCTGCAATATTGATGCCAGCCAGGTTTGGGATTATATCAACATAAGTCAAAATAGAATGCATCTGCCACAGACTCTTGTTTGCTGCTTTACTGCTATCCAGCTTCCAGCTCCCAGGTACCACACTGCCTGCCTTGTTTATGTGACTCCTTTACATACCAAAGGCTGTTACCCTGGTGTAATTTATATATCACCATTTTACAACCTCACAAAGTGTCCCATTAGGTGGGAGTCATGCTGCCTTGCACTTGCATCACTTTCTGACTCATGTGCATCTGTGTAATGTATTCCTTTCCAGCACTGTTGAACTGTGCTTAGCCGTCAGAATGGTGCTTGTTCCAGGTCGTCTTATTGTACAATTGAGGTTTTTTATATTGACAAGACTCAAATCAGATAAATATTTAAGCAGGAATAGTTTAGCAACGCTTCTTTCTTCATATCGCACAGAAACAAGAGCTCTTCCTTTCTTCCCTCCTGCTTTGCTCACTAGAAGCATACATTTCAGTGCACTGAAAAACTGCAAAATTTCTTTATTCTCCTTAATGATACCACACTAATGTCTGTTATCTGTAAGCGGGTTCGTGTCCCTGCTGGTTTGTGTGGCTGCACAGTAAAACATTGTTCTTCTCTCAAAGATGTGGTGATCTACAGACCGTACCACGCTCTCCTTTAAGGCTCTGGTCACACAGAACAGAACCCAGATGGGGGTCACTGAAGTTGGCAGGATTGTGTACGTGCAAAGGGCTGGCAGAAGAGACCCCATCACATGGGTAGACTTTATTTAAAGAACTGATCAATTGAAAATATTTTTACTCCAACTTTTCCACGCACAAAGACCCTTTGCCCTTTAAACAGAGTGTATGACATAAATTGAACATCTCCATTCCCACAATGAGTGTATTTCTTTTTTTAAATATAAGATCATTTGTAAGAGAATCTTGTTCAGTCATTTATAAATAGTCACCTCTGTAAACCAAGAAATAACCTTGTTTTAAAAAGTACCAACATTGTTGTTCTGTTGTCACCCACTGGTAATTGAAAATGTGTTTCTGTCAGTTCCTCCTAAGACAGAATGTAATTCTTTCTAAGATCTTGATCTTAAATTGGCAAAAAAAAAAAAAAAGTCAGTGATAAAGCAGCCAGAAGTTGCTACTTGTTCTTTGCAGTGGTGATATTGCTACTGCCCTTTCTTATAATCTAAGACATTATTCTTACTGGCTCCTGGAAGGCAGCAGTACAGTCTTATTTTTTCATTGTTTTTTTCTCCTGAATTGGTATTGAACACTGCTTTGTACTGAAATGTGAGGACCTGAATTACAAAACAAACAGACAAAGAAAAACCCAAAACACCCAAAATCAGACAGGGCCAAATCTTGAAGTCTTGCCTCAGCTTTTAGCTTTGTCATTACTCATACTAATTCAAAAAGGATTTTACCTAAGTAGATCAGACAAAGAATTAAGAAAAGCTCTGTGATTAAGGCAGGGCTTTATAGCTAGAATAATAATGAACCCTCTATTCCTCTGCTTGTGCTTCAAAGAGTTAACCTGATTTTTCTTCCTCTGGTCCCGTGGAATAAAATAATAAGAGCATTCCTCACACTGTCTGATTGATCTGCTGTCCTGAGAAAACAAACAGGCCTGTAAAAGGAGAACTAGAGATGAGTTGTGACAGCACTGAGAAATACAGCTTCTGGACTTGAGGTGCCTCATGCATGACAAGACAGAGGAAAGGTGGCATCACGGGCATGGTTGTTTGCATTCAGTTATGCCGTATGCCCCTTGTGGACCACTATTAACCAGCTCAGGTAATGGTAAAGAAGATGGTTTATTCCCAGAACAACCCCATAGATTCCAAAGAGCTAGATAACACCTTCTAACAATTGCACTTCCTCCCTCTGGTGTAAATATAGACCCTCTTCTCCAGACATGTTCTTCTTGGGTTACAGACAGTGTCTAACAGGCAACCAAGCAGTTCAATCCAAAAGTAAGATAAGGGAAGCCAAGGAAGGATAACAGTTAAACTGCATTAGAGAAGCTGAGATTCATCACTTAAAACCCATCCTAAAAGGGCTGGTTTTGCTGGACAATCTGTGGTGTGTAGTACATTAGCCAAGTTAAGAATTCCTGGCCAATAAAGTAATGGCTTCAGTTATTTTTTGTTTCTATATGACCATCACCTCTGCCTTTGGTTTCTTCCACTCCCCTTCACTCCTCACACATACTTTCTAATTTCTTTCAGGATCTTCAAATCTTTGCTACAAGTTTTTCTTGATTGGTAGTACAGGTTAGAGAGTTATTTCCAAAATACTTCAACTCTCGGAAAGTTTAGCACTCAAAAAATTTGTGACATCAGCTGACTCGGAGGCTTGGTTTGCTATCTCTTTGCAGAGTATCATGCAGGCAATAAAAGTTTCCCCATAACTCTACCAGAATATTTCACTTATGTGAAAAGGCTACCTCTGGGTCATGGAGCTAATGCAATTCATTCGCTATTGCCCATTCTACCCCAGTCCTCTCTCTGCTGGGAGTGTAAAGAGGCTAACTACAATCCAAAGGAAGATATTTTTGATGTGGACACACGTCCTTTATGCTCTAGACTTGGACCAATGGTTCATATCCATTAGGCCAGCAAAAGAAAGCAATCAGATGGCAATGATTTTCAATCACTACTGGTTCAGGGTTAGATTCAAACAAGTGACCTGGAGGTGAAATGTTCCACATCCCATTACTGATCCTCTAAATTATTCTTCCCCCACAGATGAGACTTGACACACATAAAAAAGTAGCTTGTGAGGAGTTGCAACAGGAAAACTGAGACAGTAGTTCATAATAGATGTGGATTTTGTTAGTCCTTTATGCCTAGGCAATATTGTTATGGTACATTGGTAGGGCAGAATTATTGATTGTATCTAGTGGCTCGTAACTGAGTAACCACACACAGCATACAGAGTTTATGAACTAATTCAACTGCTTTACAATGTATGGCAATTTATTTTTCTTTATATGAAAGAAGCTTACTTTACTGAAAGCTTACTAGAATTTCTATATTTTGGAGGTATTTAAAAATCAGGAATACCAGGCAAAATCTGCTCCTCAAAGCAGAATCTATATCTAATCTTTTCCTGTCCCTATCCATTTTCTCCAATAACTTACCCATAGCTAGAAACACTTTTCAGAAAACTCACCTCTGGGGTGCAACCAAATCTGAAGGGGAGAAAAAATGCTGTATCTCATGGAGGATTTCATAAGAGAAAAAGAATAGAAAAAGATAAAATTCCAAAATAAAAACTGCTATAACAGATACTTTGGGGGACTGGGTGTAGGAAAAAAACTTTACTTAGTTTCCTTTGCTCACTAGACTGTTATCGTCCTCATTGGAGAGGAATATTAACATTAAATGCGAGATCTGAGGCAAAACAAACACTTCAAAGGACTTGCATCCTTCTCCCTCTTCCCTTTCTCTCTGCCTTTCTGATGCTACCAGACATTTAGTAGCTCCCTCCAGGGCTTGCCCCCTCCAACCCAGGAGCCTCGGCTCACACACAAGCACACGTACACTAAAGGTGCCACCAGTACAAGATCATGACAGACCGGTCTGGCTTCAAACAGGAGTCAACAGCTTTGTGTTTGTCCAGGCTTGAAATACTTTCAATCTCTGAGGGTCTGAGTGGAGCAACTTTTTGAAGATTTGTGGTTTTTTATGCCTGCCTAACAGCTAAACAGAACTTTTTTATTTAGTGCAGCTCTTTGTTTTCAGGGAGTGGGCAAAGAAGTGAAGATCTGGCAAAGAGCTTTTTCTCTACAATTCCCACCTCTGGCAAATAGCTCGGTGCAGCAAAGAGAAGGCACACAACGGAGCTGGAGGAGCAAAACTGCTCTGCTTTAAAAATACGTGACAGTGAGTGATGCAAAAGGAGGTTGGCAGGGAAGTGAGTGCCAGTAACACTTTCAAGGATCAATCAAGTGCTCGCCTTTTTGCTATCACTTGAACTGTGGTGCCACTCTTACAGGACTTCAGACAACTGTGTGCTGAAGAGCTTACAAAATCCAGCAGCTCCTCTTTGCAGGGATGCATGAAAAACAGCAAATAGGGGGAAAATAGATTGCTTATTCCACATAAAAAAGGCTGGCTAAGTCTGGCATTAAATAAAACTTCCTTAGCACAATGCAAGATTGCTAGTGCACTGAGAAACCAGGTGGGCTGTCAGAATTTAGATCCAGATTGACTTTGAGGTGTATTGGGACCTTGGTTATACAATTAAGACAGAGGGAGCAGACTTCTTCACAGGATTAACCAGCCCATATATAACTTGCAGTTTGTCCTCTAATACTTACCTAGGATGGGCAAAAATCATTTGTCTCTCCACTGACTGCAGAAGGAACCTGGACAGCTAACTTGGAATAGACAATCAATTTTTCCACAGCTTACATTAGGGGAGGTGGAACCAACCTGTAGTATCTTTCATATAACCAGTATCCTACTACAACTTATCTTACAGAATTAATTTAAAGAGGATAAGAGCAGAATTTTGCCAGTGTGGTTTCAAAATAGATGGATACTTAGTAAGATAGAGACAAAAAAATGTTGTTCCACACTGAAGGTGACCCGGGGAGAAGGCTTGCATTCGACAGCAGCCAGATTGACCTCGGGGGGAAAAACCAGGCTTTTAAAAGTCTTATTCCATATGTGACTGAATAGTGGAAATATGTCAGGAAAAAAAACCCTACCATTTTGACTGTGTTATTTGCAATATCACTATTTAAGAACCAGCATGGAGGCTCTAAGGGAGGGGAAGATGTTAACAATTTAGAGAGATGCAGTGTTGCTGTGGACAGAAGATACTTTACCCTATATGGCTGTACTGTCCAGCTGACTCAGGAAGGTCTGGGAGCCTTTTTTAAGCCCAGCTTGCAAAGATTCAGCAAACCACATTTTGGAAAGATTCATAGTAAGGAGTTTACATCTCTTATCTCTAAGCTAAGCTTAAGTCTGGCATAAACACATCAGCGTTTGTCACTCAAGTGCTGCCACTAGTAGTGCTTCTACTTCTAGTTCAGGATCTATAGTGTTATTTAGCATCACTGTATATCAAGGATGAAATGAGGATGATTAAAGGACAGGAAAGGAAAAAAAAAAAAAGTGGATGAAAAGCGATATTTAATATACTCAGTCACTTGGGATAAAAATACTTAAATGTCCAGAAGGCAGCTATATTGCACCATCGGTTTAATTGGTCTACATATCAGAAAATTGTCATTTACTTAGCAGTGAAGTGTTTATAAATCAGAAGCAGGATATGTTTTGCGCTGGTGGTGTGGAGAAAGAACGATGTAAGGAAGAGCCACAGGAAAGCAGGCTGAGAATAAGAAAGAAGATTAAGCTTTTGCAACCCAGAAGCTGGCTGCCAGCTCCAAAACACCATTGCCTTGAAACAACACCACACAGTGATGGCCCATGTTTTCTGGGGATGCAGGCTTCACCCATGAAGACTAGAGGGGAAATGCAGCAACAAAAAGCCACCTGTGATATACTGGGCAGGAGACACTAGGTGCTGTGGTCCTGACTCTATTCCTGCTGAAGGGCTGGGAGATTTTACTAATGACTTTCAAATAGGTCCAGCTTTTCCCTCCTATCTCAGAGTCTGATAATGATCTTGGCACTTCTGTGCCTGACTGGACAGGCTTTGTGGAGGGGGAAGGAGACAAGTTTGGCAATTTTCAGGCTTCATTCAGTTCAGAGATTAAACTATGTGCAAATCTACAGACACTGTGGCTGAGCCTGGCCCTGTGTATGCGTGTTGGCATTTCTGTTTGTAGTCAGCTTCAGAACAACCTATTCAAATTCCCCTGAGGAATCTGCTCAAGAAACACCTCAGAACAAGGGGAAAAAGCTAAATACTTGAAGTCAACTCTAATTCCCTCTGTACAGGGTGGATATCTGTCCAGCACTGCTTATTTTTGGTCAGCCTTGGACATTGTTATACCATTTCTTTAAGTGCCTAAGAGCAAATTGATGAAATATGCAGAAGCAGGGAGATTAAAGCATATGTTAAAGATGTTATACATCATGCACTTGCCATTGACAGCTTTAATTTTCATGTCTCTGAATTTTGTGATCTTGCTCACCATAACCAGCATACAGATATATGAAGAGGAACTAATGTATGTTTACTTCCAACTGATGTACTATAGCTGAAGTAATACCAGTAAGCACCAAAAATCATCCCATTAGAACATCAAATCACACACAAGTGTGACATGAAATGAGCAAGTGGAAGCACAAACCAGTTTCGTGCAATCCTATATAGGGGTGTATTCTGTTCTTTGTCAGTAGAAACTGGAGGGGTCTGATAGAATACAAGCGATGTGAGCAACCGAGGGGAATTTTTCAAGGCCAACAGTTGAAATGTACTACACGATCATATCTGCTTAATTCTGGCTCACAGAGCTAGCACAATATTTGCCAAGATCATGAAGTGCCCAGAACTTAACTGCTCAGAAGTCCCTAAGACCAGCCTCCCCCTCCTCTGCCACGCTCCTTGCTGTGAAAAGAAAAATATTGGAAGGTTTTGAGATGCTCCCCAGATTGACGTCTGCTGTTCGATACCCACCTAATGAGCTGCTTAACAACTGTTACCAAAATTAATGAGTCAAGTCACAGTTGTAATTACCATATTGCAGATCACAGTATTGTATTAGATTACCATGGACTTCTATTTAGGAATATTTACACCATGACGACTGTTTAAAATGTGCACCAATGTTTCAGCAGATTGCATTGCCTCATAGCCCATATTTATTAGGCTAGGCAGGAGTTACAGGAGTCTTATCATGAATTCTTTGGTTCCAGCTTGCAGAGATCAATGAAGAGCCAATCTTAATGTAAGAATATCCGGGTATTGAAAAATGCACAAATATTAAAAAAACCTTAATCTTGTGTGTAAGCACGCACACCAGAGGAACAAGTATCTAGTGATGAAAACAGTAATCTAGGGCCAGAACCAAATGCTTCAGTATCAGGATATATTAGTGTAACTGGCCATAAATTACTCTGATTTAACTCTGACTTTAAGAGAAAAGTAGAATACCCAGAATACAATGCTCCAGGATTTTAGGATAACGAGCATAGCTTCCTTATTTAGAATCATGTTTTCCTCTGTTCAGAAAGAGGTAAGAAACAGAGTTCTACACAACAGCATCCTATACATTATCTTCAAAAGGCTGTAATTTTACCTTGCGCCTGTTCCAGTCTCTCTGGTAATGAACAAATCTTCTCCACTTCATGAAATCAGATGATGTGGAAATAGTCAGAGTTCTTCTGCATTTAGGTTCAGCTCCTATTGGTTTATCACTAATAATGCTTCACTAGGCAGTAATACATATATACGTGTGTGTACAAATATATATATCTATATATATATACAAGGCACCTGAACAAGTGCAGCAAAGCCAGCTGTTCAAGGGCTGCTGCTGTTCCCCAGAGCCAGATACCACATCAGTGAGGCACTGCCTGGAGCCTCTCCTCCGTATGCCCAATTCCCTTCACCTCTCTGCAGCCCCCAGCACCTCACCATGTCTGTGGAAGAGGGCTTCCCCGTGCTGCCCCTTGCTCCCACGCAGGTCATGGGCAAGCTACCAAACCCAGGAGGTGCACACATTGTGTGATTTCGAGACACTTGCAAGGACCAAGCATTTGGAGTACTTATCTTTGAGTCTTGCAAGGGCAGTTTCAGAACAGTTTGTCTCACTTCCCCCATTTCCTTCTCCAAAGAGAGCCCGTTAGCACAGACAAATGAGGCAAGTCAATAACATCCACCCGGACAGGATATATTGAGCCAATTCAAGGGTAGGTGGATAGCAGCTGCGGTCCTGCCTGTGAAATACTATAGTTGTTGCCATTGTGCAGTGAGTCATCAAGCCCCTTTTATTTAGACTTTCATATAAGTGCTGGCAAACACTGATTTATGCACTGAAAGCTGAGAAATGGGCTATGGGCATGTTAAAAAAAACCCACACACACGTGCATGCACAGACCAGCAGCATATCTTCACTTCGTCCAGGAGAATTTTAAGCCACACAGACCTGAAACAGATTGACCTTTTATTACTTTTGAATTGAGGACAGATTTCTCCTTTAAAGGCTCGATTATATTACTGGGCTTGTTTGCTTTTTATGATTTCAGAAGATGCCATGGTAACTTGGGCAATGAATCCGAGCTTAGGCTGTTTCATGTGCTGAATTTCAAGCTCTGAATTGTAGTTTGCAATTTTAATCAATCTGGTGCCTGGAAAATTATTATATTTATTCTTGAAGAATATTTATGGCAGACAAGTTATAAGGACTGATATTTGACAACACATTTCAGATTTGTGCCTAGTTTTGCCCATTGGAGAACATGGGGTTATTCTGGGAAGTATGTGATTCCTGGCCGTTTTGGAGAGCTTGATAGATAAATAATATCTGAAGTTCAGCTATAAGGACCTGCTCTTCTGTCAAATTCATTCTATCAAGCATTCTTGAGTGGGATATCATCTCTGATTTTTCTAGAAGAAATTTAATTATTTGGACAACTAGACAGAGACTTTTATTCATACCTGCAGAATTGCTGCTTTAGTTTCCCGGTGCTTTAATAATCTATTGACCTGGTCAGAAAAGGTGCTAAAGGTCATTCACAGTGCAGTTATTGGAAAGTTCCGAGGCAGATGCTTAATGTGAGGCAGTGTCAGGGTTCAGTGGTTGTGCATGTGACAGAATCAGTGTTTAGCACTTTCTGTGTATTCTAGAAATGTAGAAAAGTATGAGTAAACATTATGTATCATGTATCCAACTCTGCATTTGAAACCAAAACTGTCCAAGTAATAAGCTTTTCCTAACTGAGGAGCCTTCAGAGCACTGATGAACATACAGACACTTTGTGTGCTGGATAGAAGAAATCAGATTTACTTCAAAGTATTATTTAGTAGATCCCTATGAAGAGAAGGAGTGAGGGAGGGCAGGAGGAAGGCAGGGATGGGAGGAAGGGAGGAAGGGAGAGAGGGAGAAAGGGAGAAAAGGAGAAATGGAGGAAGGGAAGGAGGAAGGAAGCAAGCAAGCAAAGGTGCTCATAATCCACTAGTTAATGTGTGCTATATCCTCATTTTCACCAGTTTCTCCATCACCACCACACAGAAGACTTTTTTTTATATATAGTTTTTGCATTAGGAGATGAATCTATTGATTGAGTCAGAGAAATCTCTGGTGTTTTCCTATGTGACAGCAAGCACACAATGAGACTTAAGAAATTGGAGTGGTGCATCCTCTAAAATGCATCGTCTGTACAGAATATACAAGGTTGCCTCTCCTCTGATTTAGAACAGTTTAAAAAAAAACACCCTACTTTTTCTTATTCAGGGAGAAAAGGTTAACAATTATCTGACCAGTCATTCTGTGTCACTGAGTACAAGCAAATCTGGCATGTGAATCCTTATCCTTAATTTTATTTTTAGGCACCTAATTTGTTTTCCCATTTGATGATATCTTCAGCTGAAATCGTAGGCTGCTGATCTCTTGTTTTTTTCTCCTGCAGTGAATGTAATTGGACACTCTTAACCATAGCACAACTGTTCTAAATGACACAGAAAGTAAACGAAGGCTGCTAGATTAAAGAGAAGTCTCTCAACAGATTTGTGATTAACTTGCAACTATAATAAGAAATTACATGAAAATAGAAATGAGTAGGAAAGGTTAACCAGCTAAGACAGGAAATTATTTCAGCAGCAGGGGGAAGAAAAAGAAGGGAAAGATATTCTCTTTACAGATACACTTCTGACATCAGCTGTTTCTCAAGAGCAATAGACTAGAGCTAAGAAGAGGCCTGTAGGGCTAAAAGATACAGTTCAGATTAGAGATCAGGATTTGAGTCTTGGTTCTCTTCAGTAGATTTCTGCTTAGCTCTGAGCAAGCCCAATGCCTCTTTTTCTCTTACTCTATGTTTAGCCTATAAACTCATTAAGAGTTTGTATAATGCTTAATGCTAGGTTCTCCAGCCTGGAAGCCATACATATAAGTGGACAACAGATAAAGTTTTCCATTCTTATACATCTGAGCCTTGTACTTACTTTGACGGTGACTGCTCGGTATGGTAAAACGTACCAAAGATGATGAAATCTATGTCCAGTTGTTGTGAACACAAGGTTACATGTGACTCTTTTAATTAAGGGGAGGACATCTGCCCACAGATAGTTAAAAGTAATTCAGTGTTTCATCAGGGAGCTCCCTTGTGAAAAAGGAGAAGAGATGAGAAGTGAAACAAGTAATTCTTTGAGTAGCAGAATTAATGAACTAAATCTCTTTCTTGGGTAGATCATCTGTTATCCTAATAAAAGGTCAGATTATTGGTCTTTCCACAGGTAAAGGCAGGAGGAAGGGCCTCTCAGTTTTAACAAAGTCTCTAGAAATAAACTAATTTCCTCGCCTATATTTATTTGTTAAATTTGCTTGAAAGTAGTCAATAGATTCAAAAGTTATCAGAAAACAACCTCCTCTGAGACAATACACTCAATCAGGGTGCTTGTATAAAGTTTGTTTTCTTGGGAAATCAGGTTAAAAAAACCCCATGCTCATTATTTCTATTAATTTAGCTTGCACAGTTTGTAGCATATGTTCCCAGATGAGCCAGTCAGCACAATACATGGCTGGTTCCTGCTCTATGTAGGCAACAGTTCCAAAATGAAGAACAATTTATTTTAAGACTTTCGACATCTTTCTTTTATAGCAAGATGACCCATATAGGTCAAGTTTATACCTACTGTAGCTCTACTAAAGGGAAAGGAATTGTTTCAGCGATGAGTTTGCCCTATAAGCCCTCTCTTGTGCTTGTCTCAGTTTGGGTCAGCTATCTTCTTTGCCCCAAGTGGTTTTGATTTCTTAAATCATCTCAGGATGCCTTCTTTTAATAGCTTAATTATTTTTTTTCTCTCACCATTCTCCGATCACAGCACCAGCAGCACAGCATTCTCCTTTCCTGGGTTGAATATAACCACAGCCAGTAACATGAATCCAAAATAAATGGTCATTGCCCTACAATAAGTATTAAGTTTACACATTCCATTTCAGCCAGTTACATGAAGTCAGACAGCTACTCTTTACCCCTTACAGCCCCCGTGAACTCAAGAAGGTCTCAAAGGGATAACAAAGAAGAATTTGGCCTGTGTTGTTTTACTGGTTTACATTAACGAGTACTATAATGCTGGGCTGCAGCCTGCAGGCATGTTGCTATTGTCCCCAATTCTCCATGGTTAAAATTAAATAAATATTTGTTAAGAGAACAAGTTATTTTGTGTGATCTAAAAAATAGAAAACCAAAGTTAAAGTAGCCAGAACATGGTTACTGTCTGTGCAAAATACGTATGCAGTGCCCTTAAGTTTATTCTTCATTTTTATACGCTTCAATTCTTATATTCTGTCGAAGAGATCAATATAAGCATCACTTTGTTTAAGAAAAATGAGTTCCAATTATTTGCATTAGAGCAAATTAGACATTACATTTCTCTCATGTATTACAGAGAAGAATGACCATGATATAGGGGTCATGTCAAGGAGGGGGACAACTGTTTCGTAAATCCCCTCGGATTATAGTAGGGTTTTTCTTGCACAGACACTCTTCCATCTACTAATCTCCACTTTCCAATCACCACTTCATCTGGCACATGTATGAGGTCCTACGTATGAAAAATCAGAAATCTTTTGCCAAAAAAAAGGCTATTGTAGTACTCAGGTGTATAATCAAAACAGGTGCGTCTGAAGCTAGGAACAGACAAGAGGTCCTGTGTGGAACAAGGGTGAAGACTGAACTCTTCTCATCATAAAACAGACCCCATGGCCAAGCTGCAGTCAATACAACCCTCTCTCTATCAAGAAAAGAACAGTGTAAGATCTGAGAACTTCAGCCTATGGGCCAACCTGAGGGGACCCAGAACTCCATATGTGCTTCACGAGGGCTGAGTAGAGGAGAAGAATCATCTCTTTCAAACTGATGGCAATGCTCTTCCTAATGCAGCCCAGGATGGTGTTGAACTTCTTCCCCACAAGGACACTTTGCTGGCTCATGGTCAGTTTGTTGTCCTGGGACTCTCAGGTCCTTCTCTGCAGAGCTTCTTTCCAGCCATCAGTCAGCTTCCAGCCTGTGCTAGTGCATGTGGTTATTCCTCCCCAGAGGCAGGATCCCTTTGTGGAACTCCATGAGGTTCCTCTGTGCACAGTTCTCCAGCCTGTTGAGATCACTCTGAATGGCAACACAACCATCTGCTGTATCAATAACTCCTTCCAGTTTTGTATCATCAGTAAATTGAGAGCACACTCTATCCTATCGTCCACATCATTAATGAAGATGTTAAACAGTACTGATACTCCAGTATCAATACCTGGGATGCACTCAGTGACTTGCTTACAACTGGACTTTGTGCTGCTACTGATGACAACCCTCTGGGGCCCAGCCGCTTAACCATTCTTGAACCCACCTCACTGCCCACTTCTCTAATCCATACTTTGTCAGCTAGTCTATAATATTATCAGAGACAGTGTCAAAAGCCTTACTGAAGTTGCAGTAAACAGCATCTGCTGCTCTCCCCTCATCCACTGAGCTAGTCAACTTTTTGTAGCAGACTGTCGGGTTGGCTGTGTGACTTCTTCTTCGTCATTCTGTGGTGACTACTCCTGATCAGCTTCCTGTGCTTTCATGTAACTGGAGATGGTTCCCAGGATTAGCTGCTCCACCAACTCCTCAGGAATCTAGATGAGGCTGACGAGCCTGTAGTTCCCTAGATCCTCATTCTTGACCTTCATGAACATAGGAGTGGCATTTGCTCTCTTCTAGTCTTCAGGAACCTCTCTCAGTTGTCACAGCCTTTCAAAGATAAAAGAGAGTGTCCTTTCAGTGATACTAGCCAGCTTCCTCAGGACTTGTGAGTGTAGTCCTTAAGGCCCTGTAGACTTGTGTCGGGTTTGTTTATGTGCTCCCTAATCTGCTCTTTATCCAGCAAGAGAGTAAGTCTTCCTTGCTCCAGACTTTCCCCTCTGATCTTGGGCCTGGGATCCTGAAGAGCAGTCTTACCAGTAAAGACTGAGATGAAGGCACCATTGAGGCATTCATGACTGGACTTCAAACCAGATGCTGTAAACAGCTTTCTCCAGACAGATGAACGCTTATCTCTGAATCACTGCTTATGACCTTCTGCAGGATCAGGCAGATCTTGCTCTGTGTGTTAAACGTTGATCACCTCAAGCTATCAAAGCAGCCATAAACGTACAAGAAATATGGTAAAAAAAGCAACAAAAAGGGTTCTTGAGTATCTGAATGTGCCATCTAGACCATATGAATGTGTCCTGAAGTTCTCATTTGGTGTCAGGCCATTCAACTCACCTGCTAAAGCAGCTTTCAGTCTCCAAAACTGTCTAGCAAACACATTCCATAAGCTTGGTATGTATGCAAGTATAAAGGAACTGAAATAAAACCGCACTAACTTAAAGCAACAGGCAGGGATATAGTATACCTGTATCATGCTGGAAATAAACAATATCCCCAGTAGGAACCAGTCCTTCCATGGAACTCTGAATCTGCAGGACAGATCCCAGTTGAATGGAAGATTAGGAAAAAATCAGCTAAATATCAGGATTTTAAGACAGCACAAGATGGACATTGTGTGAAAACAAAAGTAGGTGGAAACCCCTGATTTTACTTTTACAAGTTGTATCATTGCCTACTCAGGTCAGATTAGCATGTTCATGCAGGGGAGAATGCAATGCTTTGAAACATTTCAAAGCTTCCAGAGTTTTTTGTGGTCCCTCAGTCATCTTCCTGCTGTTCACAGGCATCCCGTGCCTGTAGACTTCTCAAATGTTGCTCCTCAGAGACACTTGCCTGGCTCTTGGCTAGAGCATCTCTGCATTGCTAATGAGCAGACTCCCTTCCATGCAAGGCGCTGTACTCTCATCTGATCCTATTTCCTACCATCCATCCATTCAATCATATCCTACTTTGAACTTTTGCCCTTTTTAACTCTCTATGCGGGCTTACAATCCTTAGACATAAAAATACATAGATATACTTACGTTTATCTACCACAGCCAGAGCAGCCTCAGGGATAGTGATTTAATGGCTCCTGTTCTGAGGATAAAGTTGTTTATAAATATGGATGTAACCGGGCATACCAGTGGGAGGCAACTACACATTATCCCCAGGTGTCTCTCTAGGAGATCCAATTCATTTGGTAAAGCATCTTTCTAAATGCGTGAACACACACACACACGCATGCACACACAGCAGCTGTTTAGTTGGGCACAAAAGATGCATCTTTTCCATTGATACGGAAGGAAAAGTTGTTATAATGGTGTAAGAGTCACAGATCCTGATTCTTCTGGTCTGTGCTGCTACAGTCCTTCCACAGGAATATAAATAAACACAAGGAGAGGACCATTTTCTCCCAAAAGCTTATTCCTTGTGAAATGGGAAACCTGCATCATTGATGGAGGCTGCCTGGACAGAGCTACTTCCTCCATTCAGTTCTCAGACTTTTGCTGCAGGACTTGGAGGAACTGGAGACCTTAAAATTTCAGCCAGGCAAACCACCCAGACCAGTATAAAAAACCACTAACAAAAAAAAAAAGAGCACTGTTTCTCACATAGATTTTTTTTTTTTCTTTTTTTTCCGAAACTGCAGTTAGTGTCTTCTGCTAATACTACAGCGTTCCTCGAGGCTGTATGTCAGAACTGGGAATGTTTCTTTGCTCTTAATCCATAAGACAGCAGGCAAAGTTCACGCTGGCAGCCCCAGAGGGGGTCCGGTGGGGATGCAGGCAGGAGGAGCAGCTATCACTGCAGAACACCTCAGCCTGCAACTCTTGCTTTAGCAGGATACTTTGGTGGTGTGCTAAATGCCTTTGAATCCTAGTGTAGAGCTGTGAATGCCACTGAGTGGTCAAGTTAAGCAAACAGCACTATAAAAACTGTATCTTCAAAGATAACCAATGGACAAGAAACCAGCCAGTGGCGTAACCTTTCAAATGACCTAAATAACCGATCTAGTACAGAGAGGAATAACCTTTTAAAATCATTAGATTTTGTAAGCAGATGTACAAATAATTAACTTCATATTATGCAGCCAGGGAATAATGTAGATTGCAGATTTCAAAGTCAGAGCAACTGCGGTGACAAAGGCAAGCAAATGCTGCTTAGACAAGACAGACCTCTTCTATTGATTTTCAGGTAAGCCAGTTAGAGCCAGACCAGCATGTTCTATTTCTTGTAACGATAGGACACTGAAAACAGAAGGACTGGTACTTTACCTTTCTCTGTCTGTTCTGGAAATGCTCCTCCTCTGAGCTTCTGAATCACTAACTTTATTGCTATTTATATGATAGTAGTTCCCAAGACAATGCAAGGCAGTTTACAGGCACTGAAGTCAAGTCCTGATCATCTCAGCTTTTTATTTGCATTTATAAAGGGCAATGCTAAAATGTTCCTAGAGTCTAAGAGAATAATTGATGAGAAGTTTTTTGGTTTGTTGTTTTTTTTTTTTTGCAAAGGTTGCTAGGCACATACAACCACAGGTGAAGGGAGGCAAACCTGAAAATATTTCTCAAACCAAAAGAGGGTGCTAACACTTGTATATGAGGCAAAGGGGGTAGGAGGAACCATGACCTTTGTGCAAAAAACACTGGTACTCAGACAAACCACTGCTGAAGAAACCATTTCTTTCTGGTAGTGGAATCCATAAGGGAGACAGTCAAGACGGATGAGGAGAAAAAGGGGATGAAAAATGGCCAAGTAGAGAAGCTGAATGCATAAAAAAACCCAGCAGGAGCATTGGGATGACAGAAAACCAGCAGTGGGGAAAAAAAGACCCCCTGAAAGTGGCCTTTACCAACAGAGAAGAAAACTGCAGTGTATTTTTCTCTGTTTTGCTTATGGGTTGGTACTGTAGAAATGTTCTCACTTCTTGCTCAGCTGAGATGACCTCTGCCCAGTGATAAAAGGTTGTTCACTCCACTGTCTCACCTGGCTTGCAGAGTGAGAGGGATGGAGACTCCATATGAGGCTTCAGATTCTTCCACTCTACTTGAAAGCAATTTAAGACTTAAAAAAAAAGAAAAGAAAGGCAGAGGAGTTCTTCACTTTCCTCCTATCAGTTGCCCTGGTATCTAAATTATCTTCTAGGCTCTGTGCCCAAAATCTTTATGTGGTGCTATAGAAAAGCAGAATAATCTTTCTTCACCTGAAAGCGAAAATTGGTGTGAATAAAGAGAACAACCCTTCCAGGATTTACTGTACTCCAAGGACTTGGTCAGCTGTGGCAATTTGTTCCATTATGTCTAGTTTCCATATCACTGCAATATGCTGATGGATATGTCTCTAAGATTAAAATCTGCTGTTACACCACTGTAAAGCTAGCACGAGGCAGATACAAAGATTTCATCTTCATATCTATCTTGGTATCTAAAATGTTTCTGCATTTAAAACATTTCTTGCAGTATGCCAGTATCTATTTTGGGCTGTATTTACATGGAGGGCTTAACCTGCTCTCAAATTTCAGAAAAGGTCTTAAAAAGACATGTGGCTACATACAAACTTTTTATTTGACTGAAAGCTTGAGTGCAGTGCCTGAAACTAGCACTCCTTGACAGCTGGGCCAGGACTCGCATACCAAGTCCTGACTTTCCAAAGCCTTCCAATGTGGATGGACTCAAACCTAAACTAAGGTGGAGTTTCTCCTGATCATACTCTCACCACATGAGAGTGAGCTCTGAAGGATCTGGACAAGCTGGATCAATGGGATGAGGCCTATTGTGTGAAGTTCAACAGGGCCAAGTGCCAGGCCCTGCACTTGGGGCACAACAACCCCATGCAGCACGACAGGTTTGGGGAAGAGTGGCTGGAAATTTTTCCTGTGGAAAAGGACCTTGGGGTGTTATTGAACAGCTGGCTGAATATGAGCCAGCAGTATGCCCAGGTGGCCAAGAAGGCCAATAGCATCTTGGTTAATATCTGAAATAGTGTGTCCAGCAGGACTAGGGAAGTGATTGTAGGCCTGTTCTTGGCACTGGTGAGGCTGCACCTCAAATACGCTGTTCAGTTTTGGGCCCCTTGCTACAAAAAAGACATTGAGGTGCTGGAGCGGGTCCAGACAAGGGCAACAAAGCTGGTGAAGGGTCCAGAGCACAAGCCTTATGAGGAGTGGCTGACGAAACTGGAGTTGTTCAGCCTGGAGAAAAGGATGCTGAGGGGAGGTCTTATCGCTCTCTACAACTACCTGAAAGGAGGTTATAGCAAGGTGGCGGTCGATCTCTTCTACCAGGTAACAAGTGATACGAGAGGAGATGGCCTCAAGTTGTGGCAGGGGAGGTTTAGATTGGATATTAGGAAAAAAATCTGTACCAAAAGGCTTGTCAAGCATTGGAAGCAGCTGCCCAGGGAAGTGGTTGAGTCACCACCCCTGGAGGTATTCAAAAGACAGGTAGATGTGGCACTTAGGGACATAATTTAGTGGTGGACTTGGCACATTAGGTTAATGGTTTGACTCGATTATCTTAAAGCTCGTTTCCAACCTAAATTATTCTATGATTCTATGAAAACCAAACATTCATGCACAAGCTGCTCTACCTGTCCTTCTGCCCACCTTGTCAAACCCTGTAAGTCATACAGACTCCCTGAAGTTTTCTAGGGCTTGTTTTGTTTGTCTGCAGCATTTCTCTCCATAAGTGGTCAAAGGCAGTTCTTGTAAACTTTTGGTACTATCTGTACCCGAGGCCAGCACAGGCAACGAGAGGAAGATCTGCCAAATGGCATATTTTATAGCACCAAAATAACTCCAAAATAACGCTTTCAACCTTTTTTTAAATTCTTTTAAGTAATGTACCATTTAATATATTTTTTAAAAATCATCATTGTTTTAAAAAGATCATTAGGAAGGCTTACCTGCATTTTCTGTAGAGATTAGAGGAAGGGGAAGGCTGGATGCTTATCACCCACCGCCTGGAGAGGATAAATGCACAAAAAGATACAAAGTTTAGATGTAAACTTGTAAGGCTTGATTCCCTGCCAAAGAGGAGCTTGAGCTCAATTACTCAAAGTCATGCTGAAGTTGACTAACCACCTACTAGAGTCCGAGCTAGAAGGAACACCTGCAAAATAAGAACAGCAACAGAGAACTAATGTTTTCCAATAAATTAGCCTCAAAGCCATACATGAGAGTTCATACCTCAGTTTAGCAAGCAAGAAGCTACTTACAAATAAACCAAGATGGTCAACCACACCACAATCAAGATAGTTGATTGTGGTTCTCCTCAGACTGATGGTTTGATGTTTGGATTTCATAAGGATTTCTAAAGATGGAAAAACAACAGTAATGAATTCTTGCTGCCCTGCTTATTTCCAGATGCTGTCATGTTTCATTAATATTTCCTCCTTCACTAACAGTTCAGGTAAAACATAAACTACAAGTCCAAGATACCATGAAGTTAACTAATCTCTAATAAATTTTATGTATTGGTATCCACGCAGCAGTTTCTCCTGAGTCCCTCTCTGCCCAATATTTTTCATTGATTAATTTATTTGTGTGGAAAACTCACCAGCATGTGCTCAGAACTGTTTCTAGATAGGCTGTCTGAGATTGTGATAATGAAAAAAGATAGTCATCTGGTTTACCAGTACAATGTTATTCATTACTTGCAAATAACAAAAAATTCAGACTGTAGGCTCACCACATCTGTAATTGTTAGCACATATCTACCTCTTGGGTTCCTTGTTAAACAAAGAAATACGGGTCCAAGCTGAACTCCCTAGTCTTATATAAGTAACTTCTGAGAATTAGAATTGAGGTACCAGGTTGAAGTACCCATTAACCAAGGCTAGCATGCTATGGAGACAAAGTGCAATTGAGAAAGAGATGATTGATGATGAGAATAGCCTTTCCTTACCAGATTGTTCTGCAATACGGAAGCCGAGCTGAAGTAAATGAAACAGCAAACACAGGAACATCTTACTCAAAAAAAACAGGAAAAAGCAACTTGGTATCAACAATGGATAAGCAGATGATACTCACTGGCTGCTCTGCAATTTCTGTAGAAGCTCGTCTCCAGAGAAAATAATCCCATCTAAAAATAAATAAATAAATGCTAGAGATGCAGAAGTAGGTCTGTAGCAAGTCCCCATAATCTTTCAGAGCAGGGCTCACATTTGAATTAATCTCCATACAACTGATATTGCTGATTCTGTTACTATTTATATTTCCCTAGCACTTAGAAGTCTGACTGGAGCCTCATTTTAGCAGACATCAATCAATTTTGCTTGTATCAAAAAATGACCATCTCTAACACCTTTTTTGAAGGATGCAACATCTGGAGACAATTTGAATGTGAAAGTTTCTCTGTTTCGCAGAAAGAACAGCCAAAATGGTATCCACTTAATAGCAGGCAATGCTTAAAAGTCATTGCTCAATGCATGTTATAGTCCCCACCTTTTCTTCAGCTTGAAAATGAATATCTGAAATAGAGTATTTCTGTGATGGCTAGCCACTTGGACTGCAAGAAGATCCACCATCTAATCATTATATTAAAATTCATGGTTTAAAAAAGTAATATATGTCTATTATGCTCTGTAAAAGAGCATGAGTAAAAACAATTCTATAAGCAGCATTTTTTACCTTGCCTTTCAGCCTTCTTTGCTTTCTTTATATTTGCCCCCTTTTCTTGTTTCACACTTAATTGCAATAAATGGCTTCTAAATTAGTGCAGATTAGTGTCTGATAAGGTTGGATTCTATACCTGCCTGACATTAATGCTGGGTAGATTCTGGGGGAAAAGGTGCATCAGTGTTACACATATGTTTTATTTACATTTCTAAGAGTAGTAAGAAACAAACAAACAAACAAAAAACCCCATAGTTTAAGCTTATCTACAGAGCCTTTGCAATGGGTTCAACTTTGGTGGTGTATAAGTCTCCTGAGCCAGTATCTCAACTGCACTTTCCTTTATCCTCATGAGCTGTGTGTTAGTGGGCTGAACAACATGGTGATTTTTGCCACTTCTCACATTTCTAGATGAACCCTTTCTTCAATCAAAGATGATGAAGTGAAATGAAATTATGAAAGGCAGAAAACATAGAGCCCAAAGTGTGACCTAGGAATCTTAATTTTCCTCAATCATTGCTGTAACGGAATGCAGGTCTGCAGCAGCAGGGGTGAAATTATAGTACAAATTACCATGCTATGCCAGATAAATTATTCTCTGCAGCATGGTTATTAAGTGATAGATAAATAACTAACACTGTAGGACTGATTGACAAAATATAAGTGACCTGGAGCTAAGCAGGGCACCATGAAAATAACATTGCAGCGCCACTAATATTTTAACACTGAAATGAGATTTTCCAAAGCAGAAAAATCTTAAAATAGTACAAGACTAAGCCAGCCACAAGTTAAGTAGATACTAAAAGTGCTTTAGCTGAGAACTCCTAGCTTTGTAACATCTCTAATGTAAACATTTCTTAAATGCAAAATTAAGAAGTGGCGCATGTTCTTTGTCTGGGGAGGACACAAAACTAAGCTTTAGACTCCTGCTATGAAAGAGCAATTGCATTTTTCCCTTCAAATAGGTGTTAGTAGATGGCTATCTTCTTTAACAACAGCTTCAGAGAGAATGTGGGAATGGGCTCAGAGGTCACTCAGTGACATGGTGTCCTCTAGGTTTAGAAGCAGAGCTAATAAAGAGAGAAATGATTCAGACTGTTGTCAGAGTGCACCCAAGAAATCACCAACCACATGGATTCTCAGGACAATTATCTTCATTTTTTCTACACTTGGGAGCTGCTGCAGTTGGAACATTTCTGTGCACAAGGCTGTTGTAGTGAAAAACTTGTGTTCTTGCTATTTGTGGCTTCCCAAATTTATTGAGTGCTTTCTATCAGAACTTGTGACATCTTTATGCAAAGGGTGATGCTTGCCTTGAACGCAGACAGTTCTACCCAGGCCATCCCTAGGAAAGAAGAAAATTCCTGTATACCCAAACATAAGGGCACTGCTCTCAGAGTAGAATTTTTGAGAAACAAAGCAAGCTAGGTGACCAGCAAGAAGAACACCAGCTTTTTAGGAACTGAATACCCATCTGATATTGGGCAAAAAAAGCTGGCTGGGAAAGGACAACATAAGCCATGCTCCAGAGGGAAAGTCATGATTGAGCACAATCATAAAAGTGTATTATTGCACGAGAAAAAAACATGTCATGAAATAAAAATGGTGAAAAACATGCGTGTTCTTAACCCAGATTTTTATATTTTTCTTCTGACTGGAACAATTTGTTCTGAAACCTTTGTGTTAGGTTCGTCATCCATAATGTGCTGTAGAAGCAGCAAAATTTATCTGAGTCGCTATGAAGCTGGAGAATTGAATGTACAAATGGGATACAGAAGCTGGGAAGTGAATTACTGTGGAGACAAGAGAGGAGCAACCCAGCTTTCAGGCCAGTGGCAGCTGAACAGAAGTCTCTGGCCTTCTAAAGGTATACCACACGTAAGATCTCATGTTCAGGTACGTGCTCCAAATAGAATTTTGGCCCCAGGCTGGGTGAGGAAGCATGACAATGCTTCAATAGGTATGGAAATGAGCCAATATTTTGATAGTGCTCTCTATTTCAGTGAAATGCCTGGTGTCCGAGGATCTCAAAATATTTCACAGAATCACAGAATGATAGGGGGTTGGAAGGGACCTCTGGAGATCTTCTAGTCCAACCCCCCTGCCAAAGCAGGTCCTCCTAGAGCAGGTAAAACATAAAAAAGCACTGACGTGATGCTTAGAGTTACACAGAGACATCTTTTGCCTCTCTGTGTGTGTCACTACCCTCATCAGAAAGAGTACATCATAGGTAGAGGGAAGCTACACAACACTGAATAATAATTGCACAAGTCATGTGGATACTTAAAATCAAATTAAGTCTGTCTAATTAAGTATCCATGTAATTTAATACAGAACTCCAACAGAAATAAAGGATTCTTGCTATGGACTAATAGTGAGTATCTCACTAGAGAAGGCTCCTGTGTGATGCCCCACGTGCAGTCACGGTCTCTAATTTTTCACAAAAGCAGAAGGAATGGGAAAAAAAAAAACGTAGAGAGAAAGGCAGAAAAAAATACAGGCAATTAGAGAGACACACCCATGAAATAATATGAATGTTCTGGGCGTAGACAAGTAATCAGAGCAATCGATAGGGATCAGACTGAAGACCAGACTCAGATACTTTGTGTAGGAAGCTGGCCTGCAGAAGAAGGTAGAAGAAGCCACAAAAAGGAGGCAGCATAGCTAGCTTACTGTCTCCTTAATGCAGAACAAAATGCTGGCAGGTGACAGTAAACGCAAAGAGATTGAAGAAGATGGCTCTCTGGAGAAAGGCCCTTGTCAGAACTTTTAGAACACAAGAAAAAGAAAGGCAGATTTTTGTTTTCTTGTTTTCAAGTCAATTTTGAAACTGATTGTAGCTCTGTAGGGAAGAGAATTGTTCCCTGGGGGAATTAGGGGAGTTGTAGAGTTCAAACAGAATGAAGAACAGGAGGGAAATCGATATTTTTTCTCTAGAGGGTTAGTTTCAGTACTCGGTGCTCTCTAGAATCAAGACAGAAATTAAAATTAAAAAAAAAACCAAACCAAAAAACAACCAAAACCAAAAGTTTCCCACCTCTAAATTCTTAACTATTGCAAAGAATTACAAAGGCTCAATCATTTGGCAGTGAGACTTCTGGAGTTTTGGACTATCCTTTCTGTCTAATATTTCATGACAAATCTGGGGAATTCCTTGAGGGGATGCTCCTTCTTTCCTTGCACATTGCCTCATCATCCATCAGTTTGCTTATTTGCTCTGGGAACACTTCCTGTGCTCAGAGAAAAGATAATGCAAGATCATATAGTCAGCTGGTATCCTAGTATGTGCATATTCTGTCTGGCATAACAAGCTGATTTAAGGATGGATGGCATTTCCTGACCTTTAGAATGGAAGATGCTTTTATCCTAACCAGTGAGACCCCAACATAAATAATCCAGATATTAAAACCTGACCATTTAATACTTTCCCTTTAGACCTATTTCAGTAGCTACATTTTCTTGCAGCAACCGTCCAGGTGGTATTCTCCCAGTCTCTGCACAGCAATGCAAAGTACCGAGCTTATAGCTCTGCCCTTAATTGGTAGTGGCATATTGAGAAACACTGGTGGTTCTGTAAAGTCTTGCATGCATAAGATCACTGTTGTCTTTCATGTTCAGCTCTCCTCAAACAGCAAACATTCGACCTTCCTTCTTCCCATTCTCCCTTCTTCATATCCCTCCCCCCCAGTAAAATCTTCACAGGAAAAAAAAAAAATATTAGCTGGGAGCAGGTGGTTTTAAGCAAAGCAAATTACGTTTTCTGCTTCACTAGACTATCTCCTGCCCTGCAGGAGAAATCCCAGGACGTGCATGCCAGACCCAGGGAGTTTCCATCAACCAGGGAGGTTTCTGAAGGAGAACAAGTTGCTAAGAGTACCAAGATGAAAGCTTACTGGGCTAACTTGAATTTAATGGGATATATTGCACCCTAGATCGTTGCCATGTTGGTTTAGTGCAGTTCTGGGCAGAGAGCTCCAAAATCTCATTGAAGCAGCTTCTGCCATGACAGTGATTCATATTTGCTTTCTTTTGACACCAAAGGAAGAAATGAAACTGGAATAAGGAAATGGCGTTATTCCTCAAGCTCTCCTCAATTTGTTTTACAACAAAGCTTCGGTGTAGACGATTCCCCAGACTGATTTCTACAGCCAGTCGTTGAAAGGAAATATAAGCAGACTTCCAGAGAGAGAACAGTTTCAATGGAAATACTCATTCTGAAATCCCTACTGATCTGTATGTATCTCCAGTGATACACAGGCTTTGTCTGGGTTGCCATACAGACTCACTAGGGCCAGTGTATTCCATTTGTACAGTACAGGACCTTACCATACCGAGCAGAATCTATATGCTGCTGTTGAGTCTCTTGGGAAAGACGCCAATATTTGGGAAATGACCAAACCCCTTTTCTTTTCCCTGCAGTATCAGCTCTCAGTTACAGACATGGCTAGGAGGAGAGTTGTATGCTGGACCTCCTTGTACCATTTCCACAGGCATGTTCCCTGTGGATATGTCCTTGGAAGGGCCTGGAAGTGCAGTCAGGGCTCTCTTGTTGCTGGTGTCATGAGTACTATAACAGTGAGGAGAGGGAAGGAAAAGACAAAATTTGGGATGGCCACTTACTCCAGGGCAGGGAAGCTACCCCGCATTGACTGTAAGATGTGCATGCTGACTCAGTTGCTGTTTAAGAGAATATTTTGTGATGTTGAGGAGAGCAGAAATACTACTTTCTGAGAAAGCTGCAGTGGTTCAGAACAGCAGCAGAGAGCTGAGACCTTATCCTCAATGGCAGCTTTAGGACTGGGCCACAGCAAGAGCTCTAGGGGGAAAACTGAGTTAGCCAAAGTTCCTTCTGGAAATATATGTGGCAAATCAGCAGCTGGGATGCATTTTGGAAATTTATGGCTCATTTTCACTCAAAAGAGGGAAAATCAGTGACATGTCCAAAGGTACACAGGAAGCTTGTAGTTATGAAAAACACAGTACCCACATCAGCCTTCTCCAAAACATTTGGTATATACAGTCTTGCACCTGAACTCCTCAAAATGATTTACAAATGTTGTTTCTCTCAGCCCATCCGTCAATGCTGTAATAATGTTATCTATCCAAGCACACATTTCCCATGCAACTAACTACTTCAGCTCTCCGACTTGCTTGTCAGAAAAGCTCTGTGTGCTCGTGCTTGCTGATGCTTGCAGTGGAATTTCATCATCCTCACCTGAGTCTCACAAAAGGGTGGAGGCCAAGCAACCTTTCCTTTTCTGGCAGGTGCTGGGAATTGCTCTGGGGATGAATCTAAGCGTTGCAGAAATAAGTGGGTTCTTTCTCAAGGCTCAGGTTTTTGCTCTCATCTCTGCTCCCAAGGCTCCACCCCGCATCAGTCCAATTCCTCCCTAAATATCTAAAGTTTTCTGCACTCTCTGGATGTCTCAGAATCAGGACAACCTGGACCCAACTATTTTTTGGTATGTATATCATAAACCTAGACAACATGTAAGCTTATTACTTGAACATGAATATGAGATTTGCTATAGGTCAATGTCTTAAAGAGATGATGAATTTAGGGGTTGTTTCCAGTGGAGGGATTTTCTTGTATCACTAAATACTTCATGAAACACCCCTTTCCAAACAAAAGCATTGAGGGAAATGCAGATATTTCTATAAACTTGTCCTATTTACTGCCTGCCTATTGCCCTGCAGTTCAAAACTGATCCTGACTAGCAATTCATGAGGGTGGATTCTATGGCCAAAGGCACAGAGACTTGGAGGATTCAAGACAAACCCATGTCCAGGTCCCAACCCAGAAATGGGCCAGCTCCAGGCCCTAAGGAAATGGGCACACTCTGTGCCACCCAATTGAAGGCAGCACAACTCGGGGACGTGACATCTGCATTCAGGCATCTCTCCCCAAAATCCATTTGCTTGAGAAGGTGGGATGTTGGGGAGGAGGGAGAGGAGCCATAAGAAACAAATGACTAACTGCAAGAGGCAGCAATTGGACTCAGCATGTTGTGCTAATACACACCTGATAAAAAGCATATTTTTTTTTCTCCTCACTGCAAGCAACCGGTTTTATTAACATTGAACGATAATGTGGAATGACTGTGGGGGGAAAAATGTTTAAAATAATAAAAAGAAACCCTGCAGGTGAGCAAGATTGATTTTAATAAAAGCAACAGAAGAAATATATCTCTGGGACATTTCCCCCCGCCCTTCTCCTCTTTGGAGGGTACGAAGTGCCAAGTCTGGCGTTGTCAGTCTTACCAGCAGGAGGGTGGTGACAGGTTGAGCAGTGTGGCTGACAGGACTGAAGTCAAATCTCCAAGAGAAATAGCGCAGTGCAGGATGGCCAATATTACAGATTATGTGGGGGAGAAGGGATGCACCAGGGTTATTCAGCTATCGTTGCACGCGGCAAAAATAAACCTCGAAACAACAGCAACCCACAAACAAATCAGGATGACAGCTCTGAAAAAAAAAAAACAAAAAACAGTAAGAACCGAACTCCATCAGATTCAAATCATACTGAATTAGAAAGGAAAATATCACTAGCAACAGACATGCATTATATCTTACACTCCTTGAAGGGGGCAGACAGAGTTGCAAAGGGCTCATATTCTTGTAAAAATACAAGTCTTGTTGCCTTTAAGATTACACCCAGGCTGAAAGTGATGGGTGCATTCCAACACCGTACCTTGGAGGTATTGCAGTCTGCAGTGACCATGTAGTTCCCACTCAGTGTTGAACTCTCCCAGACTTATCAGGTAACACCAGTGTCACTCCCACAGCAACTACACACTCAAGTAGCAGCTTCATGGATGTGTATGTAGCACATGAGATTTTCACAATATGTGACATTCTTGCTGGTACGGTGAAAAAGCAGCATTTGTGCTTAAAACTTTGAAGCTGTTTCTCTGCAACATGTTGTGCTAAGCTTTTTTTTTTTCCTTTCGCTTGTCTTCAGAAGCCATCTCCTCATGCCACTCACTCTTCAGGATGGCAGTGAACTGCCCGCTGAGCTATGAAGCTCCATTGTTCAGAGGAATTCTTGTAGTTTTTATCAGTGTTCTGCAGCAGCTCCTCTTATCTAATATGCTTCTTGTTGGGAAAAGAGAACTTGAAGGCTTTCCCAACTTTGCATCTTGCAGGTTTGACTACCCTCTTAGGCTTTAATGGTCTTTTGGACTATTGTACATTGTCTGCCCCAACAAGGTGCTTTATCCCTATCACACAAGAAAAAATCTGGGAAGCTTCTGTCCTCAAAGGACAGTAAGTGGGAAATGGATTCTTCGATATTGCATCCTGTGAATGTTCTCTTCTTGAGAAATAGACATGGATCCCCATTCCAGAGGACAGCTACATCATATGTAATCAGTCTAGTAGACTGGCCATTGGTATGATGGAACCCCAAGGGCAGAGCTGGGTGAAAAGTGCTCAGTGTCAGTTTACTCATGAAACAAAAGAGAAAATTAAAAAAAAGAAGAAGAAAAAAAAAAGAAAGAAAAAGAGACCAAGAAGAAAAGAAGAAGTGACAGCAGATTTGGGGCAGAATAGGACCAAGAAGAAAAAAAGAAGTGACAGCAGATTTGGGGCAGAATAGGGAGATAAATCCTATTTGCAAATGTTGATCACATTTGGTGATTAGTCTCAGCCAAGAAAAATGAGGCAGGGTTTTTTTGGTAAGATTTCAAAAGAAATCTGGATCTCTGTTCTGAAATAAGATTTTTTCTTTGGAAAATAGAGCTAAATAAAAAGACAATGAGAAAGGTCTAGCCTCAAATAGCAAATGGGAACACTTGGTGTCAGGCTGAATGCAATGTTTCAGTTCAACATTTCCTCCTCCCCTTCTCTCTCCCCCCTTTACTTTAAATGTCATAGATACAATGTTCTGTTTTATTTTAAACCACATTTCTCCTGTTCAGTTGTACAAATAAATAAATAAATGAGCTGTTATTCACAAAGCTCTGCTTAGGGGAGCTAGAGCTGGGTCTGACAGAATTGTTTCAAAGATCATGGCGCTTCCAGGTAATCCAGGGGTGAATTTACTTGGGGAAGAGGGGCGAAGATGAGAGGAAGAGGAAGGGGGGAAAGAGTTGCATTTCCTGTCCTTGCGTTGCATAGGTGGTTGCCCAAGGCAGGTGACCCCCTGCCCCATGGTAGAGCATATTCACAGTCGCATGTGACGTACCCATAAGATGCCAATAACGTTGGCTGTCTAGTGAAAGCAGCTTTCACTCTGCTAGTTTATGGTTTTCCCTCTCAGCAGTAACTTAGAATTTATCAGAACAGGCTGTTCTACATATATGGCTGACATTGCAATTTATTGTATCCCACACATTATACCCAAGCATATGTCCCTATGTGAAATGCTGTTTTACTCATTCAGCATTCATGCGTGGATGATTTCTTGTGCCTAAAGTATTTAATCTAATGGGCACTTTTAGTATACACAACTACAGGCGCTAAGATTAAGGATTTAAAATACTAGACCAATATATTATATAAATGAAAATCTCTTTGGCACCTACAGATATAATATAGTATTTGGGCTTTCTGACCTTGAGTACAATTTCCATATACTCATAAAAAATTGATAGCACTTCTCATTATCCATTCCCCTCTCCTCAGCCTGCCCGCCCTCCTCTCCCACATCACAGCCGCCACCTCCGATTCCCCGGTCCTGTACATCAGCCTTATGGTCACCTCCGGAGGTCTCTGGGGGCAACTCTTTCAGGCTGGGCGAGGAGGCTGCTGTGCTCTGTAATCCTCAGGAGCCTATCAGGGAGCAGACACCTCTTCACTCTCAGTCAAAAAATCCACACGCATTTATTCCCAAACATGAGATGCAAAGAGAGCTTTCCACGGCTACATGTGTCTTTAAGTCATCTGCAGCACAGCACCAGGTTTCTCAGAAACCTGCTTCTCTGAGACATCCATCAAGCAACAGCTCAGGTTCTAGCCGTCCTGTTGTTAAGGCATCAGCACAATAGTTCATTCCTAGTATTTTGGGGGGGCTTTATTATTCCTGTTTTTAAAAAGACTTATCCATTCTGTGATTGAATTAATAAGAGAAAAAGGTTTAATGGGGAATAATGTGTATCTAATTATTAATGTACTATAGAACTTAGCTTTTATATTGCAATTTATATTGCAATTACCTTCTTTGTGATATAAAGCAGAACAATACAGAGGAAGAACTTCTTTATTAATGCCTAATAGCATGGTAATTTAAAATATTCGAGTTTCTTTAATAAGGTGCTGTATGAAATGTTACCTAATTTGACAAGATTAATTATACAATTAATTTGAGACTGCTCTCAATTAAATTAGTAAAAATTCTTAAGAATACAGGAACCTAACATGAAGTGAGATACCTATTAAACAGGATATTAATTAGACAGAGATGAAATAATGCATGCTTTGTTAATATAAAGGGCATTGAGGAGTTGGTAAAGATGTATTATTTCATTACTTTAATAAAATAAAGGTAGTCCAGGCACAAAACAATTTCAGAGAATCTTTCAGAAAACTGCGTAGTAGAAGTCAACATTAGTTCTGCTGCAAGGACTGAGGCGCCTGAATCTCACCTCAGGCAGGATTTATTCCAAGTCGTTTGATCCTGCAGAACTACTCCAGTGTTATCGCAGGGTAAATTCACCTACAGTTCCAGTGGGGTAGTGGGAGCGGGAGGTGGAGGTCAGTCTTGGATTAGAAAATATGCTCCAACTAAATTTGTATAAAAACACGGGGGAAAATGATGCTCCAAAAGTTCATAAAATGAGACAGGGTAGCAGTAAGGATACTGGCAGGAGGGAGCAAAGCAAATGTCAGGATCACAACCATGGACTTCAGAAGAGATGATTTTCTTCAAGGACCTGCTTGGAAGCATCCCATGGGATGTAGTCCCTGAGAGATCTTGATTTTTTACTGGTAAGACCAGGCTTGAGGCACCAGAAACCAGGAGGAAAGTCTGGAGCAAGTAAAACTTGCTCTTTGTGAATGAAGTAGGGCATACACAAGTCCCTGGAACCTGATGGAAGGCACCAACATGTGCTAAGGAAGCTGGCCAGTGTCATTGTGAGGCCAGTCTTGATTATCTTTGAAAGAATTTTTTACTGGTAAGACCAGGCTTGAGGCACCAGAAACCAGGAGGAAAGTCTGGAGCAAGGAAAACTTGCTCTTTGTGAAGGAAGTAGGGCATACACAAGTCCCTGGACCCTGATGGAAGGCACCCACACGTGCTGAGGAAGCTGGACAGTGTCATTGTGAGGCCAGTTTTGACTATCTTTGAAAGACCATGGTGATCAGGAGAGGTTTCCATCTTAAGCTAAAGGCAACAGTAGGTGCTAGCTTTTCCAAAGGATGGGCCACTTTTCTTCCCTCCAATCTGAGATGGCACATACAGTACATCTCACATATGTGGTTTCAAGAATTTTTACTGAGATGGAGATCCTGCGTGGTCATCTGTTTCTACAGCACACATATGTGTGAGCCTGGTTTATCATATGATCTAGAAAGCAAAAATCTTACACCAGCTGCAGTTTCTTCCCAATTCCCCGTTTAAATTTTGACATTGAGTTATTTTTGTCACATGAATATTTGGGGTAAAATATTCTCCTGGTATGGATTTGTCTTTTTAATTCAGACAGTGAAAAGCTCCCCACAAAGATGGACTAGCTCATTTTTCATTGTGAGGCAAATCTTTTTAACTCTATAAGCACCTGTGAATTTTCAAAAAGAATCTGCTCTGAGTCATCTAATCTGTTGCTACAGCACACATATGTGTGAGCCTGGTTTATCATACGATCTAGAAAGCAAAAATCTTACACCAGCTGCAGTTTCTTCCCAATTCCCCGTTTAAATTTTGACATTGAGTTATTTTTGTCACATGAATATTTGGGGTAAAATATTCTCCTGGTATGGATTTGTCTTTTTAATTCAGACAGTGAAAAGCTTCTTCCCAATTCTCCATTTAAATTTTGACACTGTTATTTTTGTCACATGACTATTTGGGGTAAAATATTCTCCTGGTATAGATTTGTCTTTTTAATTCAGACAGTGAAAAGTTCCCCACAAAGATGGACTAGCTCATTTTTCATTGTGAAGCAAATCTTTTTAAGTGAATTTTCAAAAAGAATCTGCTCTGAGTCATCTATTTAGAAAGTTAGGTAAATAGGTCCCCTCACAGCCTCCATTGTATTAATCACAACACAGCTCTTGTGAGACAGAGAAGCTCTGTTAAACAATTCTTTCTTTCAGGAAAACTGAAAGTTCCCTGAAAGTTCATATGACGTGCCTGAGGTCAGAGAAGAAATCTACAGCTTTACTTGAAGTCAGCCCTGCTGAGTGCTAGCCTATCACCCATCACTAGAGAGTTGCTCCTCTACTGTCCACTGGTTCACGTTTCCATCATGTTCAGCTTTTAAGAACAATAAAGTTTCTGTCTAAATAATTTTAGAGCATTCTATAGTGCAAATATTATCAAAATTTCTACCCATCAAGAGTGGGATTCCTCTCAGCTGGCTTCAAACTTCCACAATACGGAAATCAACATCCAAGCTAGTCACCCTGTGATCCCTTTGTAGCCGAAGGAGAAAAACAAACTCTGCTAGATAACCTGATGTAGTTTAGATATCCTTTTAGGAGGTCATGTTTCATATTCTGGAAGTGTCTATATCTGTGTAGAAAGGGAGCCTAGCATGACTAGCTCAGATGAATTTCATCCCAAGGATCTCAGATAAAATTTGTTAGTTCATTTCATCTGGGAAATAGAATAAACGATATCACTGGTATGACCAATGAGAACCAAACCTCCAATTGCAAATATCAAATATTTGGAAGTTATCCACAGAGTGAGCTTTAGTGAGATATTCTTCAAATAAACTGCAAGGGAAAATAAAATCATCACAAACATTCCAAGAACAGCAAAAATCTTAATTATTAGATAGCTTCTTCCTGTGAACTCCTACATTTTCTCTGTTTCAAACCCAGTTAGACAACATAAATTTAGGTATTTGAATCAAACCAAAACAGAAGTGCTTTGTACTAATACTATCATTAGTACGTTATGTATATTAGTACTTATTATTGCCATAGATTCGTCTCTGCAATAACAAGCTAGTCATCATCGCTTTGAAGATATTTTAAGGAATTGCTGTAAAAGTCCTGAACTGCTTAACTATACGAGTTAAACTGCACTACACAATTAGACAAATTTAAGGAGATTTTAAATTCTCAGGGCTCCAATTTACCTTAAATTTCTCATTTGAGCAATGTGAGTTTAAAGTGTCTTCTCTGAAGCATTTTTTTAATTTTCAGAAACATGCAGTTTTGTGATCTTAGGATGAAACATAACCAGCCTCCCTGTTCGCTTGTCCAGACTGAGCCCTTATGACACATAAGATGCATTCAAAATATTGCATTCCAGTCTTTAAAATGATGGAAATTTATTTTTGACAATGAGAATTGTTCTGTTTCTTAGCAGAGCAGTTTTGCTGCTACATGATTTGCTGTAGTGGTTTGATAGATAGACCATCATCACAGCTCCAGCCTTTCTAATATGACACCTAGCAAATGCAGTGAAAATATGGGGAAGACAGCCATTTCTTTGCATATAGTGTGCCAGCAATTCCCATTCCTATTAGTGTCTGCCGAGTGCCCAGACATAAATGTCAGCTGAGCACGGTGCTTCTAAGAAGTGTCTTCAAAACTGTAAAAGGTATTCTGCAAAGCTCCATCTCTTTGATCTGACTGCAAGAAGCCTTGAGTAGATGATTGAAGAGAGCATGGCTAGAGGCAAGCATTCAAACCAATTGTTCTGCTGTGTCAGAACAAGGGCAGAAGGGATGACACATTCGAAGGGTCCATTTTTAAACTGAATATCTCAACATTTCAACAACAGAGCAGAAGAATCCAAGTTTTTCTAGCTTCCTAAATCAGTATATGTATCTATGCCACTCCAAAAGAAAACAGCAAAAGCATAGACAAAAAAAGGATGCATTTATTACACTCCACAACTTTCCAGGGACTTGTGCTCTTTGATCATCTTGATCCCATTCTCTAGGCCAAAGACTTTGCATGAAAATATATCAGTTTGTTGTATTTTGACTCGAAACGGCAAATCTGTGGCTGTCACAAATCTGCTACACACCACTGACAGGCACAGGCTCTGCTTACTCTGCTTTTGGGTGAAACACTTAACTAGACTAGAGGGTGTTGGGCAAAGCAGAAAGCTGGTGTGCCCAGACCCACACCAGCAGTAGGAGAGAACCAGGAGTTTGTTTCAATGTCATCGCTCAGAGCCAAGGGCAGTGCTAAATTCAATGAGAACTTGCCAGCCATAACTGAGGCATGGGGATGTGGAATGTGCTTCAGAAGAGCCTATTTAGATGCCAGAGCATATCAGTGTCTTTCAGTTGTCATGCAGTACCTTCCCCTCTCCATGCAAGACCCACTTAATCACCTGCCTCCAGATCAGTAAAGATCAAGTGGCCACAGGTCCACCCCAGCAGCTGTGATCTACTCATTCCTACATTTCTACAAGTCATCTCTAACCTTAAATTTGGCTCGAACAGCTGTCACTTCAGAGAAATCCGTGAGAGGAACTAGGCTGCATCTCTGACTACAGTCTAGGAAGTACAGCAAATGCCACTGCAGAAGTCATCTTCCTACCCTGACGTGTGTAGTTAATGAAGTGCAGGCCAAAATCTTGCAGTAAGTTGCTTTATAAATATCCTGGACTACTTCATTTCAAAACAGAGATTTTGCTTGCAGGGAAAACTTCCACTTGGGAATGAGGTGCCAGTCAGCCTAGCAACATGCCCCTCAATCTGAAGCATGTGCTGGTCTCTAAAGGCAGCACTTTGGGACTGTCTGTCAAAACAGCAGCATGCCATTCAAGAGACAAAGTGTTAAAGTCATCCCACGGCTTTTATAGGGTTACGTTCAATGTAGGACTCTTCTTTTAATGAAGCTTGCTGATCAGGGTTATCAAGTCAGGTAGTCAATAGCATTGAGCCCGTTTATCAGCTCTTCTTGATAATTATAAATTATTTGCCATTAGACAGTATGCTAATTCCTAGACTCCTACAAAGAGCCTAATCAATTGAGTGCATTTTATTATTTTCTAGTCTAAACATCATGAACTCATCATATAAAGTATCCAATAACACTAAATTATTCTAGACAGTTAAACTGATATTAAATGAATCAGAAATTTTATTTGAATTTATTAGTCTTCCTGCAATATTTAGCCAGCAAAACGAGAACAACAGAAACAAGATACAACCAAGAGGTGAAGTGCAAACTGAGTAAGGAATGAGGCTCTGAAGTTACTGTACAGAAAAATGAAAGAAAATGTGCAATTAACTTTCAGGAGGGAGATGGCAGGAAAGGTGCAACACACAGATCTGTGCCAGGCAGTCTCTTTAGGCCACATTATTGCTCATTTGGACCTGCACAGGCATGTTCACCCCAAAGAACACTTCTATATCTGAGGTTGGCTTCACACATCAGACCCTTCTAGTTTTTGTCTTTCAGTTTTAGGAATAGATCCAACAAAGGTACCTAAGAGCTGTCCAGAGGTAGGCATTTGAATTCAGATGTCTGATCCTGAAAATGCTAACTTTCACTTAACTCTTGCCCTCTCCTCTCCTCTCCTCTCCTCTCCTCTCCTCTCCTCCTATACCCTGCAAATAACCTAACAAACCCTTTCCCCTTGGAATACCAGTTACAAAAATAATCATGGTTCAGGTGGCTGCCTCCTACCTAAGTATTTTCTGACAGACATACCCCCTTTAAGTTGCCCCTGCTCTGTCTGGCTGGTACAAAGCACTTGTGTAGCTCCTCACTGCAGCCCCACGTGTGAGCAGATGACAGGTGTTATTGTGAACCACAAACACAAGCGTTTTCCACAACCTTGGCTTTCCCATGAAACCCTGGCAGCACAATAAAAAAGCATCATGTTGGATTCCTTCTGGAGTCCTTATTATCCCCCTGGAAAAAGCCTGCTCAGTCTTTAAAAAGAAAAAAAAGCAACAAACATCAAACCCCCATAGGTCCAAAAAAGGATATTTGTTTAAATAGTGTGTAATAGCAGTGTGTAACACTTCACCTCTCCCTTTTTACCTGCATTAGCACAGCCCCTGAAGCAGGAAGCATTTTGGCATAAGTAGCTACGGCCTTAAAAAAGGAATCTCCCACACAGGAAAAGACTCATTCTGGGCGACCAGAGCCGGCTGCCCCTCTGGGAAAGCATGCCCTTTAATTTAAGCTGAGGCTACTTTTAGCTGCTGTATGTGTAATTTAAGACTGCATTTGCTTTTAAGTGAGTTGCAACATGTTCTTTTAACTGGGTAATGGATCAGGCTGCAGACTCTCCCACTGCTGAGATGTGGCTCTAAATAAACTGAAAGAACTGCCCTACGGGGTCAGCCCAGAGGTTCGTTTAACTTAATATCCTGTCTCCAACACCTGCCAGTAACTGCTGCCCGGTGAAAGAATATAAAAGCCACAGCAGAAAGGACTGAGTGATTCTCTCCTCGGTGGATTGTCCCAGCTCCTGGCAATCAGCGGCTTAAAAATTAAGTCGATTCTGACACACAGATTTCAGAAGCAGAGACCTTTTCCCAAGTTTTTCCCACCTCTAACATTTGTCAAGTAGCAAACTAACTCCTCCATCCTCCTCGTTGACTTGAGAGAAGGTGGAGTGAAAATAACATGATGCTGATAATCCCTTCATCCAACACTGAGCAGAGGCTGTCCTGTATAGAGAAGGAGATGCAAAGTGGTAAAAGCAGGCCAGCTAAATCTAAATGTTTAGGTAATAAGGGAAAATACCCATAATTCACTAGAAATACCTATATAATATACAGCAAGTGCTTCTATTATTGCCTGTTATTTGAATCTCTATATTCTGCAGCTTTCTAGCAAGGAATCTTTTTCCAATCAATGGATTTGACCATCTTATTTCTTGCTATTTTGAATGCATGCATGCATGCTTATACCTTAAGAATTTTATATTATTTCTATTTGAATACAGACTGAAGTTATTGAAGAACAATTTTTGCAATACTGGCAGAGCAATAAACACAGATGGTCCCGGATCGGCTCAGCAATTCCTGTCTAAAGCTGTTTTGGTTTGCTTTCTCCGCTAACAGAGTTTAAACAGCGCTGTAAGAATCAATCCTGCACACCCCTGTCACACCGCTGGCTGAACAATCCTTGTTGGCCACAGCTCCTTAAGAGGAGTTTCTACACCCTCAGTGCTGACACGCGTAACGCAGCCAGCCAAAGGCTGCCTGTGCAGACACTAATGCACCGTAGCACCCTTGTTATTTTTATTTGCTTACAGAATGCCAAGCTTGATGCAATACTAAACAAAACGGACATGGTCCTGCCCCAAGGAGTTGCTGTGCTTTCAGATCTACAGACTCTGGTGCCACAAAACAACTTAAGCCTCTATAGCTCCCTTGAACTTTCTGTTTCTGCTTCTGAAGGTGACAAGTCCATGCAGAAACGTCTGTGCCAATGTGAGGCAGTGTTACCCTACAGCTGTCTGCCACTGTCCTTTTGCTGGCACAGGCTGGTTGAACATTTCTTATCAAGTTCAGTGCAAAAGTCAGCTGTAAAACCCAGCCTGGGAAGCCGGCCAGGCGCAGGTAGTGAAGGTAAGAGGTAGGCCTGAGATTGTATGGGTTATTGAGCTCAAGTGGTTTCCGCACTTGTGTGATAAGGGAGAAGATGTGTACTACCTTTTCCAAAATCAACTTGAGTCTTAGGCCACTGTAATTTTCAGAAAATGGATTCCACACAGGCTACAAAAAAAGAAGCACTTCAAGAGTTGACTTTTAAGAGAGAATTGGGGACTGTTTCTGGTTGCTAAGGAGTAACACAAATCAGAAGCAGGACCTAAAGCTGGAGCAGGTGTCTCCCAGACGTCAGCTGGAAGAGAGAGATATATCACTACGTCCCCTCCACATGGTAGGTGTGCACAAAGCAGTGGAGCTAGCGGTGGAGACAGGACACAAACTCTCTTGAGTGTCCCAACGTCTCCCTCTCTGCCTTTGAAATGCAGCATGGGGACTCAGAAACAATCTGCAGCTTTGTTCTGGGGAAACGTGTGCTGCAGATGCCACGAAAGGGAAGTGTGAGTCAAGGGCTAAGGTGAGGACAATGAAGTTCTCTTTCTATTCCCCATAAATCTACACCTGCCAGAGTGGGATCGACCTGCAGACAAGGCACAGCTGAAGGAGAGGGCAGGTTGCAAAATATATAACACAAAATGAACGCATTGCATAGCACATCAGGTTCACCACTTTGCATATGAACACTTCCACCTTCAAAGCAAGGAGTTAAACATATAAAGAATGATAACTCTTCTTTGGCTGTATTTTGGCTATAGAAAATTTAAAGTAATACCAGGTTTTGGTGTTTAGCAAGCAAAAGTTAAGAGACAGATATCAACTAAATATTAAAGTCTACATTTCTGTGAATAAAAGGCTGCTACACTGCTACTCATAACTGCTCTCCTAACACTAAGTTTTATTTCTTAGATGCACCTTCAGTTGCCATGAATGTGAGTCAGACTGAGTTCCTTCAGCAATGTTAGTGAAGACAGAGGGATGAGTCCATCATAACTGGTCAGTAACATCTCATAAAAATGGTGCAGAAAACCCTTCAGTGTGAGTGCCCCTAACTTTGGCATCCATCTTTATAGGCTGTTGATGAATTTTCTGAAGCTGCAGGACATTATTTATGCAGGGCTTTGCTGGGCAGGTGTAGAGCGGCAATGAAGTTTTGGTTAATGCAGGAGGATGGGCGAAGCATAGCTTTTCTCATGAGTCAATTACTTGACAGATATCATATACCAGGTGAAATAGTATGGAGAATGATGACATTCCTACTAGTCATAACTATGGACATTATTTTTTTCCAAGTAATAAAGATAAAATCTTGTGGATTTGAAGGAAGGTATGATTTTTGCCTCTATTTTTTTTTCTTGGAAGTCTTCTTAATAGCAGTGATACCTTGGACACAGTCTCCTCACTTACTCACACAGCATAATGGGAACACCACTTTCTTATGGCTATGGCAATCTAACCTGCTGTGCAGTGAGAAGGGAGACCCATTGCTGAAATTAAGAAAACAGAGCTTATCCTCTAGCACTGGAAAAAAACCCAGCCACTCTGCTACACACCACCACCTTGTCCTCTGTACAATTACAGACACTTGTTCAGTCTGGTTTCAGCCCCCCTATAGTGGTTTGCGTTACCAATAAAATATGCACACGTGTTATGCTCACCATCTCCTCACACCACTGGGAGGTGGATAGTCATTAATGTCTCCAATTTAGAGAGAGAGAAAAAACAATGAATGCAGAACATCAAATTGCGTAACTCTTGGCTCTTCATCCCACGTTTATGCTAGTAAGGCATGACACTGCGTTTTACATACAATTGCAATTTTTCTTTTTTCTGGTTATTCATGATTTGGAGAATGCTGCTTTAGGCAGTCGATAGCAATTATACTTGGTGAAAAGAACATACAATACAAATTAGAGCAATATAGATTTTCCCCCCTGTTACTTTAATGTTTAGTTACCCTGTTAGATTTAAACTGAGTACATAATGTTTAATAAATTGCTTTCACTAAAACCCATTAACTGACACTTAGAAATAGCATTTTAATCCAAAGGAGTGCAGCAAAACATTACTACAATTAATAGGTACGTTGGAGCAGTGAAAAATCCACTCTAAAACAAAATGTATCCATGGTGGCAGGTTGTTTATATCCGATACTTAAAAGCATCTTGAAAACCGAGGGCAAGGACCCAGTTCCAGTGAACACCATGGAGTTACTCCCATTTGCATTCAATGAGGGTTTGGCCCTGTGAATTAAACCCATATTTCATTGCCTTGGCAAAACTCATTGCCTTGCTGGTGGCTGGGCACGGGATGAAGAAGAGGTTAAGGGGAAAGGCTTTACGGAGCCCTGTGCCAGCCAACTGAGGGGCAGGAGAAGCTGGGCAGGATTGTGCTCACAATTACTCCTGCCCTTCCTCCTCCTTTTCCCTTCTGCACCTCTTCCTGGCAAGGGCAGCATCTTAGGTTTGCTTCTTCCCTCTCAGTTTGGGCAGCAGCAGGAGTGACAGTACCACGTGTCCTCTGCAGAGGCTGGACACTTGAACCACTTGACACTTGACTTTCTAATGCAGGTGAGTTCTAGCAAGCAAGCTCCTCTGAGAAGAACCTTGTATCTGGCTTGTTTCTTCTTGGTAACTTCTCGCTGCCTGGTCACTGAATTTTTATTTTTTAACTTTTTTAAAAATATAGTGAACCAAAATTCCTTTCCTTGTATGACTATCACAAATCAACTTTTCTCTAGTCTCACATAGAGCACAAGTATTCCTTTCACCAACAGCTGCACATGATGCTTTGTTTGCAGAGACAGGGGATAAAGGTTTCCAGCAAGCATAGCTGAAGTTCATGTGTTTGGGCAGTAGTATAGTTTCCAGTGATGTGTGCAGGGTTAAATGTGCTCCTCTCTTTCATCCCTGTCCTGAATGTGTGCTCAGGTGCCAGCCCTACTGCTCATGTTGCCCAAAAGGACAAGATTTGGTCCCACCACACTTACCTCCCAGCACCCTCATCCTGCTTTGGCATCCCCAGTTCCCTCTGCCACCCAAAACAGTCTCTTGAACCAGAGGTGGGCAACTCAGTAGCTGTGCAGTACATTTGTCCTTCCCAGTTCCTGAGCTTATGACTGGATTATCCAAAACACATTGCTTATTCAGCAGGTGTAGTGGGTTTACTCTTGTCTTGTAGTAACCCTGAAATGTTAACTGGAGCGTAGCTTTTCTTGACCCATTTTTCCTTCTTCTTAGCTGTTTTGCTTTCTCTTCCTTTGGTTTAGTAGAACATACTTACTCCAGCATATATTATTGAAATTTATTATGAAGCAATTCCTTATCCTTCCATACATCCTTCTTTGGCTACGACTAAGGAAACGTCTTTGTTTAAACAGCAACATGAAGAGATTTTTGTAATCTGTCATTCCCATACTGAAAGTACATGCAGTGCCAGAGCCTGGAATTTGAGAGAACTTTTCTGCTGAGGGGACCTGCTAAAATAATGTCTGAATAACACTTGCCAAGAAATGTGGATAAGGACATTTTACATTTTTAAATAAAAACACAATAATGAGGTTTTATACCAGAAACTCTCATCTGCAATACAAACTCAGTAGTTTAGCAGAAGCACATTCTATAGAACTTTTTATGGCATCAGTAAAGACACTATTTTTCAATGTAAGGATTCATCCATCATTCTGTTTCTCTTGGGGATGTTTTTTATGAATGTGCTAGAAGTACTAACAAAATATGAGACTGTCTCATTGCAATCAGGTGGAGGAAGAAAGATAATACAGTATATGTTTTATTAATGCACAAAAAGTTCTTGAATCCAAATCCTGTAAGCAGGGGTCGACCACGGAATGTTCATTCCTGGGATATTTTGTGAATCCCCAAAATGATGTGGGAAGCCTTAGTGGTACTTATAAACTTAGTGATGACTGACAGCCATTCTGTGCGCCCGTGGGCTTGTATCAGCGTTTGTACTAATGAAAAAAGCCACCAAATCAGAAGGGATTTCTCCAATAGCTGGGATGACCAACTTCATGATTTTCTGATGAACAAATCTATGTTTGTTCAGACTGAAAAGCTCAACAGTTAGGAACAGATCAGTATCTGGTTATAGCTGGCCACCATGATGTGGGCTGAAAGATTTTAGATTAGCTATGCTTGGGCAGTTTTTATGAACTGCTTTTAAGGATGATGAAGATAGTTACCCAGAACAATGGCTCATCTACCCCCAGGAGGAGGTCCCCCTCTAGTAAAAGTTTATCCTTCCTCTAAAAATTGAGTCTCATCTCCTGAGTAATTTCACATTTGTACTCTTAGCTGTTTAATTTAAAGCATGGAACTTTATATAGCAACTAATCTCTGTGTGGCCTGGCAGAGTTGGTTGATTGTCGCAGATAATTGGTTGATTTGGACAGTATTCAAGCTGGTGGCCTTCTGTATCTGAGATAATCTCTCTTCAGAATATACTGTGCACTCTTTTAAAGGTAGCATGGAAAGACCATCATCATTAGCAATTTTGCTGAAGAGCAATATTTAATAACCGACTAACAGCCCATTACTTGAATTGCCTACCTCTGCCATTTCAGCACAGCTAAAATAGGAATTCCCTCTCAGTCTTCCAAAGCATAAGAGGTTTGTAATCAACTATTTGTGTAAATCTGGGGGAATGTAGGTGGTCACGAATTGTCTGCTTTCCAAATAAAGAAAATGTTTAATTAGTGTCTGTAAGCTTCTTGTATAAACGAAAGGTTCTCCCTGGCTGCATCTGCACTCGAGAGAACCCCTTTCCACCCAGAGAGACCTGTCCTGACAGCGAATGGCACACACTTAACCAGCCTGCAGCACACAGGACGCACACAGTACCAGCAGCAAAATAGTATATTTGATGACCTGCCTTTATTTATGCTCACGCGTTTCTCCAGAACAGATAATGCAAAACTTGGTCTCTGTCCAAAGGAGTGTTCAAATCATCTTTTTGTTCTGTTATTGAATGGTAGCTAACACAGCAGGACCCCATAATCAGGGGTCCTGGTCACATTTGCACGCATCAGTAACAACAACAGCAGCAACCCCATTATTCTTGCACTTACTCATTTGTAAATGTCTGGAAATACCTTCTGAGCTTTATATATTTTTCCCAGCACTTGGTGTAAAGTTGCAACTTTATCCAGTGTAGCAACTACAAGGACTTACTTTTAGAGTAAGGGGATAAAAACTACTGTGGCAACTTTTGGAGTGAAGAATGCTGTTTTATAGCATTGGAACACATTTGCAGCCACTATAAATCCATAAACCTCCAATGAACTACTTTATATTACACCAGATGAAGGTCCAGCCTAGAGCCATTTAGGTAAATTTTACAGAGGTCTGCAAGAAAATTTTACTGAGACCTCTATTTTTTATTGATATCAGCTGGGTAATTTTATTGAAATCTGTTAAAAGGGATGGTGAATCAGCTCCATTTCTGCCAGGCCCTTCATGTTGTCTCCAAAGCTGCGAAGTAGGAGGGGCACATGAAACACAAAGGCTAAAGGACCCAAAGAGTGATTCAAATCACGTGTTCCTTAAAAAATGCAGAAGATCCCACATATCCTGGAGTTTGGTAACGACTGGGAAAAATCTGCTTCCAGACTGTAAGCCATCACTGAAGCCAGCAAACTTCAGAGTCCAGAGACAAGGAAGGAAAGCTTGCCAGCCCGAAGATCAGCAATTACTGTTTGCATTCCCTCCAAGGCTCCAACTGTTTAAAATTTTTTGGGGGGAGCTAGTAGCAAAGGATCATTAACCCTCGACTCCTAATTAGTGCAGACATTAACATGCAGTAAGTACAATTTACTTGGTATGGTAAGTGTGGTTGCCTGTATGTTATTTTGGAATCATTCTCATCAATTATGGAAATAAGTATTTTGCACACTCCACCTTTGTTATGCATCTAGGAGTCAATAGTCCATCGTTTAATGTTTTCCATATATATAGGTCATTGATTTCAAGGAACAACACGGACTCTATCTTGTGCCCTATACTCAGAGTCTATACCAAAATGACATTAAAAGCACATATTCAAAATGCTCAGCAAAACAGGTTCCTTAAGAAGGTGGTTTAATCACTGCAAATTTCTACAGACCCAAAGGCACTACCTGACATTCAGCCAAATTGCAGTTAACTATTAGGCCATTCTTCAGTTTTACTGAGCTCATTTCAAACTGAGTTAAACAAGGAGTGACTGACAACAATACTGACTCCCACAGCATCGGTACTACTGCTCTCGTGCTGCAGTAGGAAGGGACTGGCACAGCTCCTGCTGGCATCAGTGCATCCACATGCAGCTTCTGCTACACAGGCGTCTGACACAAAACTTCTCAAAACCATAGACAAAGCCTACAAGACCAAAACCAGGCTCCTCCTGACATGGCAGAGAGATACAGGAGGGAATAGGAGTGCTGAGACTTGGGGAAAGAGGCTTGAAAAGCCAGTTCCTGCTATGGTGGGCGTAGAGAGCAGGTGAAGAGGTGCCCACAACTCCTGGAGAGCCAGCCCTGGTCATGGCCAGCCACAACCAGCTCCATGTCCTTGGGGACAGTAGGGGCCTGCCTGGCCCTCCCAGGTTCTGCTGAAGGAAATACAGGTCATTTCATCACCTGCAGCAGCTGCCTGTGGTGGATAATGCCACACTGCAGATCTCCAGGAACATGATAACTTGTAGTAGGGACAAGACTTTAGAGGGAGTCTTGAACAATTTATGAAAGGCTATCAATGGCAGCACCAGCAGGAGACTGGGTTGATGATAAAGGCAGGTTTTCTATGATCTATCTGCAGCAAGCCAAGCAAAAATCTATATGAATTCAGCTTGTGTGATTATGAAGGTCAGTCCTCAGAGGGTACACAGTGCTAACTAATTATAAGAAATAACACATGTAATGAAGAGATGTCCTGACTTCTGTGGATTCCCTATGCATCAAAAAGAACATCAGAACATGCCAGATATACCCTGTCTGTGCCCACATGTCCTAAAAAGCGCATAGTTGTTACGGAAAGCAGATCTTTCTCACCAGCTTCCTTAGAATATGAACTCTACACCTTATCCTTGGCTCGATGCTGCTTCCTCAGCAGTTAACTATTTTTTTAAGGTCCTGTTTATTGCTACAAGCTACATTTGTTACTGTTTAGTCAAAGAGCTTATGTCTCGACTATAAACATAGCGCACCAACAGGCAGGACTCTTAAAATGCCACGTTCATGCCCAAATAGGCAGATGTTGAAAGGATTTCTATAATGTCTTAAATAAATGGCACCAAGTAGGCAGTCTGAGAGCTCACTAAAAATGGCAGTTCTCATTGACTTCCAAAATCAAGACCACATCCTGAACAAGAACCCCCGAGGAAGTAAAAAGGATTTAAGCAGGAGAGTGCTAAAATTCCCCCCAGATGTGTAACAGTTAGGGTGTCCTGCGGGGCACAACGGCAATGGCAGCTGGATGGGAGCCTGGCACTCGGCCACGAGCTGCCAGTGCAAGCAGCCTGTTTTTAGGAATTGAGCCTTCTGACTCTTTTTCATACCGCCTCCCAGAAATTTCTCACAGGCTTAAAATGCACACATAATTACAGAGTCTGGATTTCTTTTTTGTCTTTCCAGTCACTGAATTCCTAGGTACGTTCTTCTTTTGTCTCTTGTGGTCTCTCTTTCTGAGCTCTTCTCTCGTTGGCGTGCGCACACAAAAATGTTTATACCCATCCCCTTCTTCAGAACAAATGTCTCTCGGCTGTAGCCAGGAGGAGCCCTCCTTCTCCAGGTGGAGGGTGCCAGTAGTCACTTTTCTGGGGTGCTGAGAGGAACTGACAGCAGAGGAGCGCACATGAGGAAGGAACATGGCTGTGAAGTTGAAAGTCCACCAGTCACCACATGCCACAGATGTCAGATCACATCTCCCTCTACCTTCTCTGTTCCACCAAAAAACAAAGGCTAGGGGCAGAACACTGGACTCCAATCCGTTTAATTGCCCTCTGCTGTGACTCAGGGACAAATGTTTGCCTTTTAACCAGCAGGAAAAAATCAACAAAGGGAAAAAGTTCTATGTGTAAAATTACTTTAGAAGAAGTAGAGAGATAATGCTGGTCAAAACTTGGAGGTTTCAAACGATCTGAAATTCCAAAATTCTGGGTTTTGTTTACATTCCAAATTCCAAATGGAAAAATAAAGGTTTTCTGACATAATATTACAAGAAAAAGAAGAATCATGATTTCAGGTAAATCACAGCCATTCATTTTGACTAAAATAAAAATATTGCATCCTGATTTTAGTACTTTCAATTTCCACATCACGGAAACATAAGAGGAGGCTGTAATGATAAAGGTGACTTGCTCTTTTATAAATGATACATTGAATTAAGTTAGATAACTTCCACAAACCAATAAAGTGGTTTGTCCCAGTAAGATCAATATCTAATGCTTAGACCTCAGATGGTCTTTCATGAAAAAAAAATCATAATTGACATTTTTCACATGAAAAATTTAGATTTTGGTGAAACAGACTTTTCCAAATCAAAAATAAGTCATGGGGAAAATGTTGTCAATTTTGAACACCCACAAAGGGTGTTTCAGTCTTGGGGTTAAAACTTGCAGGCAAGACTCAAAGCCCTGGTGAATCAATGGGCAGAGGGGGTGCTGATCACCTAGTGACTGCACTGTTGCCAATGGTGCACAGCCCTGCTGGAAACCAGGTCAGTCCAGTGATTAAACTCATTTACAATAGTTCGAACAGGAGAGTTGTTCTGAAAGGATCACAGCAATATTGACTAAAAAGTCAATGAGATGCTGGGGAAATTAACGTTGCACACTTGATACACTTAGAGATGCCATTAGCTGGAAACTCGGCTAATCCTGCAGGATGGGGGCACGGAGAGAGTGTGAGTTAGGAGCAAAAAAAAGCATGTTCCAAGGTGGAGGAGTAACTCCAGCTGCCACTGCATTTTGCATGATGCATGGACACTGAGGCAGTCTGGCCATGAGCCCCAGCTTCGCAGGATGATTTCCGTGAGTGGAACAAACCACACAACTGGAGCACTCACTGTTTAAAAAGAAATGATTGGAGGAATCATTGATTGCTCTCAGGTTTACTTGGCAATGCTGTTCGTTTCTCCCATCTCCTGATATATTTCATAGCAGATGTGTACCTAGACAATAACCTTGTACAAACACAAGCTTAGGAATACAGAAGCTGTGCCTACTCCTATCTTCCTTCTTTTCTTGCTTCTTTTTTCTTTTTCTTTCTTTCTTTTTTCTGTTTGTTTTTTTTGTTTGGGTTTTTTTTTTTTTTTCCTTTTTTAACTGGAATTCCTTCTTGGGAAAAGCTACTTTATAGCTGTCTACTGTCTTTCAGAGGAGTTTATAACTGAGCTTGGGAAATGTGTGGTACTTAATTTATCAACAGATCACAAAAACCTGTAACCAAACCATACAATAGTAATCCATTCTCCATCAGAAGAAACACTTTCAGGATCAAGAAAAATCCTTTCACTCATTTTAAATACAGAGGAAAAACTAAATACACAGAGTTTGCAATGAATACCTCAGATCTAATTGCTGGTATATGACAAAGGATATTGTCTTTATGCAGTGAGCGCATGCACATGGGATGATTTTTTCTGTAGTACTTTTATGTAGGGATTTTGGGCCAAGGTGGATCCTTCCCAGTTTATTTCTAGGTCAGCTGTCAATATTTTGTCTTTGGAGCAGCTCCTCTCATCTTGTGCTTTCCAGCCTTCTCTCTTTCCTGAGCAGCACAATTACTCGTGTGTCAGGGCAGTCAACAGGCTGAGCCACTGTGATTTTTTTTCTGAGCCTCTCTGTTCTCTCGTTTTTTGACATTCCTAGCATGAATAGGTGCACTAAGATAATTACACTAATCCATCTAGCAAAACACCCAACTTATACATTTGAAGCTAATTAGATAAACTTCAAAATGGGTCATTTTTCAGCCCCTCAGCCTCCCCCTGCTTATGAGCATTACCCCTGAGGGGACTCTTTCTCAATCAGGTAGACATTTCTGGGAATGAGATCTAATGAATCCCTTTACCTCCTGAACTGAAAACCTCTTTTCATTGAGACTTAAGCAACTGAGGACAAATTCAGGTACGGTAGAAGTAGGAGCTCTCCCAAGGCAACAGTACTGCTTCTTTCTGCCTAAATTAGGTTTGACCCAATCTAATGATAGAAGGCCAAAGTCTTTCTGTGAGCAAAAGTGTTGCGAGATCCTTTCGTCTCTCATAAAGAAAGGCAAGGAAAAACTGTAGGGATCAGTTCCTCTTACTGACATTAGTGCTACATGCAGATAAGATCTTTCAAATGAATAGTAAAGGGCCTTGCCAGAAATGGGTCTATTCTCTGGACCCCGGAGCTGGATTGAATTTCACTAGTAGCAGGGCTTTTTTTTTCCCCCAGATTTTATAAAATGTTTCAGCCCGATGCTCTCAAACTAATGCTTTGTGCTCTTTTGATGTGAAATGGTATTTTGTGAGTTTTTTTTTTTTAATTCTGAAAAATTATTTTAATATATATTGTTTTTCCTTTTCCACTAAGGGTGGTTGACCACAGTATTTTTATCAATTTCCAACTGGAGTCGCATTCCCTTAAGCACTTGCCAAGTGCCCAGTAAGAAACAATTCTGACCTCCGCAGAACATGCTGCTTAACTGAGAGAGACCAACAAAAGGCAGCAGGGGAAACAGAAGCCCTGAGTTGCAGCAGGTTGAGAAAAATCAAATAGCAACTCAGTGACAAATCTAGGATTCAGTCAAAACATTTAAATGACTCAGAGTCATGCTTCTCCTCTTACATCAGCAACATCACAACAGAGATGAATCCCACAGCAGGCTTTCAGGCTTTTGACAAAGAAAGAAGTGCCTGAGTATATTGCAGTTTTGGGCATGTCTATTAGTTAAGGTGAGAGATGTGGTGTAACTGGGCTCAACAACCCTCAGCTAGAGCAGACTTGCTTTTTTCTTCCAGACCTCCCTATACCTCTGAAGCAGAAAAGAGGAGATGCTGCCCCTGAACCGCACCGTGCTGAGCTTGGACGTGCAGCTGTGAGGATGCTGACTGGGCTGCAGAGGAGGCACGGGAATGGATTTGCCATAAAGTTGGGTGTGTGAGGCAAAAAAAATCCTTGAAGCTGTAAAACTGACACAGGCCTTTTGTTTTCTCTTCGGGCTGCAGAGGAGGCAGCCTTGCTTCTGCTGCTGGGACTGCACGGGAATGGATTTGCCATAAAGTTGGGTGTGTGAGGCAAAAAAAATCCTTGAAGCTGTAAAACTGACACAGGCCTTTTGTTTTCTCTTACTCCAGAAGAAAAGAGTAGCACACGCCGGCTGTGTGCGACCCACTGAGGCTCGATTGTTCCCCGAGACAACACAGGCGAGCTTCCCGTAATTCTTCCCCCATCTCTTTTCCTGTTCTGCTACTGTAATTTTAGAGGTGGAAGCAGATGAAAAAGGTTTTTCCATTGTAACACAAGGTCTTTTCTTCTATTGCCTGCCATGAGACAACAACACAGGCGAGCTTCCCGTAATTCTTCCCCCATCTCTTTTCCTGTTCTGCTACTGTAATTTTAGAGGTGGAAGCAGATGAAAAAGGTTTTTCCATTGTAACACAAGGTCTTTTCTTCTATTGCCTGCCACAAGTGTAATGCCTTGTTATTTTCTGTCCTTTTTGCTTCCAGAATGAGCTCTGATGGAGCTCCCTAATGATAACAAACCATCACTGCAGTAATATTGATACCTGTTGTAATCACTGGCATTCTGGCTTTTCAATTTTCACTATTTGCCTTGGATCAAGTAGCTCTGTGCTAATGCAACAGAAGGTCACCAGATGAAGGGGCTGATAACAGAGAGGGACTGTTCTACTTAACATGCATGGAGGATTATGCTTTTCAGTCGTCCTCGAGCTAATCTTTCAAGTTGTCCTTTTTTGACTTTCTCAGTTTAATCAGTTTAATCTCATCTTCCCTCTTTTCTGATTACAAGGATTTTCTGTAGAAACCTTGTCTCCACAATAAGGACCACGTGGCAATTTATTCTTATATTGATTTCAACATCTCTTTTGCGCTACCAAGACTCTGATGCAAAGAGGGAGGGTGGGAGCCAGAGGGGAAGCAGAGGGTCCCTCTAGTGCCTCCTGCCCAGCAAATCCTCACGCGTTTGTTATCTAGGAATCTGAATACTCCTTTAATACACTTGAAGTCAGAAATGGCAGCCAGACTGGAAATACTCAGCTGTGATTAAAAGTTAGTGGAGACAGTAAGAGCAATAAAGCATAATCACAAGATGATCTAAATCTGGGGCACCAGTAATCAAACTGTTCAGGCCATATTTTCCAAGGGAGTCTTTCATGGTTGCCATCACAACTGCTTACCCAGGAGAAAATAGCGTTTCTTGCCCCACAGGTGGAGAAACCAGATGCAAGGTCCAGGGAGTTAGGCAGAGTGGCCAGTCAGCACAAATGGGTTTGTGCATGTATTTACCCATGCATTTATGCATGCAGATTTGACTGCACAGGCAAAGTTTTTCTGTGTTTTTGTCCACCAGAACAGGAGGAATTCCCACAACTATTGATTTTTCCAGGTGGGAGGGATGAGGACTGCTTAGCAATGGATTGGTGTTTTACCTGTTTATGTCTGCTACCTATAGTAAGAAAAGAGAAAAAAAAAAAAACAACGGGCAGTATGCTTTTCCACTACCTAACTTTTGAGTCAGGATGCTCAGGCAGCTATAGGGAATAGCCAAGCAGGGAACAGGCAGCCCCACTCCAAGAATAAGCAGGTCCTGTCCAAAAAGAAAGTAAGATGTCCAAGACGGTGTAGAGAGGCAGGGGTCGGTCTCTTCTCCCAAGTCACAGGCGACAGGACAAGAGGAAATGGCCTCAAGTTACGCCAGGGGAGGTTCAGGCTGGATATTAGGAAAAAATTTTTCACCGAAAGGGTTATCAGACATTGGAATGGGCTGCCCAGGGAGGTGGTTGAGGCACCTGGAGGTGTTCAAAAGACGGGTTGATGTGGTGCTGGGAGATATGGTTTAGTGATGGTGTTGCTTTTTGTTTGTTGTGTTGGTGTTTATTTTTGTCAAAATTACGTTGACGGTTGGACAAGATGATCTTTAAGGTCCCTTCCAACCTAGAAGATTCTGTGATTCTGTGAGATGATTGCCACCTTGCTGTTGCACCAAGTAAGTAAGGGAGGAGTTGTCCCAACCTCCCACCCATTTGGTTGCTTCAGCTTCAGACACCACCTCTTCATCACACCTGCATAGTCTCTCATTCCACAGGCATCTGAAATGCTTATCTGCAGCCTTGCTCTCCCCCAGACACACACACTTCTTGACCTGTGAGTAACGCAAGAGCAGCAAGGTGGGATCTGATGGAACGGGCTGGCGTATCTCTTTAGCCCTGTGAGCCTGCTCTATTTTCCTATAAGTAATGAAGGATTTTGCTTTCTCTTCAGGGTTCCTGGAGATAATGATATACCATAGCCAGCGGAGGTGAACATCTGTTTTAAGAACTGTGAACTTACAGAGACCATTTGTCTATCTGATCTTCCTTTCTTGTTTTTCAGTGTGCCTTATCCATTTCTCTGTTAATTAAATAGATGTGAAATCACTAAACCACTGGGTCGAAGAAACAATTAAACAACAACTGACATAAAAAAGTGGGAGGGAGGAGACTCTCTTTTCTTTTTTCCCTCTTAGCTGCTTCTGCTTGGTAGAAATTGCCCTACTTTTTGAGCCTGCACTTTCTTTTCCTTTCACAGAAGGAAGACTTGGATTCATAAGGGCGTATCCACCTAATGACAATATGGTGGAGTTAACCCAAGAGAACAATGAATCCCATTAATCTGCTCATGCTTAATTGGTAAGTACAGTATGGGGCTGGCATTTCAAAGGCAGACTGCAAGTGTACCTGAATTGGTTGCTATTTAATTGATGCAACTGGCACACGCATGCACTTACCCTAAAAAAGAGAGTGAGAGTAAGCAGCAAGTTATTATGAGTAATTTTTTTTCCTTTTTAATATTACCTTTAGCAGCTATAGGCATGGCAGCAGGACCCAAGGGTGGAGAGCATGAAGACTGATGCAAGGCAATGGTTTACTGTGTTGCAGAGACAGAAAGGAACGGAATCACAAGGATGCTCTGGCCACTATAGACAGGAGCACGGACCAGGGTTGGTCCTGCACTTTGCTGTTGGATGTAACAAGGGTGTAGCAATCTTCATTTTTCTACATCTGTGGCACATCTGCTCCGTCTCTTGTCTGGAAAAGACCAGATATCCATGTGTGTCTTGCAGTCTTTAGATTCAGAAGCAGTGTTTTGTACTTGGAGCCAGGTAGGGAGGGTGGAGGTGGCAGGAACACAGGGATGCACTTTGTGTGCAGCGGGGACATGGTAGATGCATAGACGACAGTTTGAAAGGAGACTGGAGGAGAGATTGAGGTGAGGCATTCATAGCACAAATGACCCATTTCTGTTGTTTCCAGACCGTTATTATCACATCCTGAATTGCCTGGCAAACATCCTCTGATCTGAGCACTAAGAGTTAGGCCCACACATTTTTGCTTCTCTTTTTAAGTGAGGTCTCCCCATCTACTGAACTAAAAGGATCAGTAAGAGGAGGTATCCTTAAGGATACAGCAGCTGGAACCCAGATGATCCCAACAGGAGAAGGCAGTGTCCACGGCAGCAGGAGAGGGGAGAGCAGAGGGCTGTGGGTGGAAAGCAGCACAGTGGTTTTGGAAGGGAAAAGACCAGGGAACTTTTAAACTGCTGAGCACGAACTGGTTCTTTCCAGAAAACTGGATTATAAATAATCCTGTCTGTAAAATTACCAGAAAAAAAAATAATAGATAAAACAGCTGACCTCAGTTCATCTCTCCCTTTTGAGGAGAAAAAGAGCCTGGAACAGTTCTAAGACATGCATTTCTGTTCACAAAAGGTCCTGATGGAACATCTGCACCAGTGGCCAACCTGGATTTTCAAGTGAAATCAGCTTTGTGGGTCCGTTTTGTGCACTCACAGTACTGGCAAATCAAGGCAGTATCATGTTAACACAAAGCCATACGCTTTTCCCTAGTTGCCCTAATTGTATTCTGCTATTAAATGATCATCATGCAAATGCTGAAAGGGGAAGAACTTGCATGGTAATGGAAATCCTCTCTGTTCCTGTAATCTATTTATTGAGGCTTTTCCAATTATTTTTATATTAAAAAAAAAAAAAAAAGAGTAAGAAATATGAGTACGAAGAAACTACAGAGAAAAGGCATTTGTGATTGGATTAGTGAATCCAGAACAAAATCATCAATAGATGTCTTTATTATTAAAATAGAGTAGCAATTTTGGCTGAATGATCAGCCAAAGTTTCAAAGCCTTGCAGAGTTGTTTCTATTAGCATAAGAAATCAGCAGCGTAAGTCAATTGTACTGTTGGCATAATCTTAAAATAATCCTGTTTATTTACACCCCCCCAAAAAGGGAGGGAAAATTTCACCCAAGGCCCATTTTCCTGAATGCAATAAAAGCAAAAGCGTCAGCAAAGACTGTTATTCTCATTCAGGAATTCCCAGATCTGCCACCCTAGAGATCTCAACATCCAAGCCCTGTGGCTGGCTACTCCCACTCCACAGCTCACAGCTAGCTCTTCTTGCAAGACTTCTGCTCTCTCACTGGAAGACTTCAGACAAGAAACCCTGTGTTTACAACACTGAGTTGCTCACACCGTTGCCTAAGCTCTGATACACCATAGTTCTTTGTGGCACTGGCCATCCACCAGGAGGAAGTAATAATTCCTGAGGAGGCCTGAAGGACATCACAGGCATCTGCAGTTTGGGGAAGCATGGAGGACCAGAGACCATGCAGCAAGCTATCTTCAGCAGGTTTTAGCTTGAGAAGGATACAAACACTGCCAACTGCAGACCTGATTCACTGTAGGCTTTCCCTGGGTACTCTTGAGTCCTTCCCTCACGTACAGAAAGGTGCCAGGGTTTGCTTTTTCCATAGCACATCAGCCATGGCACTGGGTCAAGCATTTCACCCAGGAGCTGGGGATCTCTCTGTGTTCATAGTGGATCTGCTACCTTTTACATTCAAATCTCCAGTCAGCTGGTGTTGCCCCTCTGTTCTTTCAAGGATCCTTTTCCTCATGTCTTGCATTGCTTCAGTGACATCACCCAGTGAATGATTGCTAATCTTTTATTTCTAATGACAAAGATAAGGCATAAGTTTTATATAGGCTCTGTCTCTTAACTTGCCTCCTTCCCATTTATTTATTTTTTCTTTCTTTTTCCTGAAGTAAGATCACCACATAAAATTTCTTCTGCCACAGCACAGCAATTGGGTGTACCCTTTCACTCTGATTTGTCATTTCATTCCCATATTAACTGTCTTGTGAAGACCTGTCAATTCCTTTTATTGAACATCTTTAAAATCTGTGCTTGGTTAATGACTGAGGCAACTAAAACTCTGGTGCATGCCTTGGTTCTTTCTCAGCTCGAATATTTAAATGGGTTTCTTGCTGGTCTGAGTGCATCTATTCTATCTAAATTGCAATCTGTGCAGTCATTTGCCTGGCCTGATTTCTTTTTCTTTTTTTTCCTTTTTTTTTCTTTTTTTTTTTTTGGCGTGCTTCACATTCTCCTCATAAAACTCTGTTACTTGGGTCACTCCTGTTTTATTGTTCTTATTTTGCATATTCCATTTAAGATTTTGACACAAGCCTTGTTTTATTTTCTTGTAGGGTCTGGGGAGAAGTGTGTTGTATGAGGCCAGGGTGGGTGTCTAGCACCACAAGATCCTTGTCTCCTGAACTGATCTAAGGTTTCTCTGTCATTTCACATACTGTCCTGACAGTTACCCAAAGTTTTCATCCAAGAAGTTGGAGGGCTAAGCCATTGCACATGATTTGTCCCTTGCCATAAGATGTAACCTGACATAATCCATGGAAGTGTAGCTTAACTTTTCAAACATGCCCAGAGATAACAGTCATTTCGCAGCAGGTGCTACCAAATGTCTGATGAAAGCTGCAGAATACATAACTGGGAAATCCTGTTGCTGGTAAAAATCTAGTGCATCTTTATTTCCTGCTCCGCTCTTCTTACAAAGACATCCTTTGTGATAGATGTATTAAACCATATCTCCCCATTACAGCAGCAGTTCTTTTCCATCACCTTTAATTATGTCAGATGCAGCACGTGGCTCAAGCTCACCTCCATTTACCTGATGCATTACTGTCATTTTGAAGGGCAGATGTTCTTACATCCCATGCTTCAACAAGCTCGGCTCTTTTCTATTGCTTTACAGAGACGTGGCTCCAACGAGAGGTGCCGCTCGCCTGTGACACACCGGCTGGGTCTGTGCTCCTCACCCCCACGTGCACAGATGCTTCCCTTAAACTACCGCAGTTTGTCACCATTCTGCTCCAACACAGCCACTGCACATTGGTTTTACAGCTCTACTCGGGATTGCTATTGCAATATTCTGGAGTATTTATCTGGGTTTTTTGTTAAGGGAAATGCTCATCATGTACTGCTGCCTGGAGATCAGCGATTCCAGTTCATAAGCTTTCCAACTTGTTTTCGTTCTGTAATGGAGTGAAAAGCCCATCTTTTGAGAGGCTTCACAGGCATTGTGCAAAATTCTTGACTTGCAGAATAACGAAACGCCCAGACTTGGGCTTAGAAACCTGGAGATTTTTACACCCTTGAGAGACAAGGAGTCTTGGCCCTCAAAAGTGCTCTTCTTCACACCTTCCTTCAAATGGGCACCCATTGGAGAAGCATTTCTGCGAGAAGGAAAAAGCACATTTGATGAAAATCCAAACAAGATTCATCCAGCTTTCCTCACACTCTTAACACTGAATCTCCAGACCCCAGCCCTTCACAATGCCCTTCAAAATATGTTTACCATACCGTGTGCTTTTCAGCCTCCTTGTTTGCTCCCCACCATGAGAAACTGGTCAAGCAGGCAATAGTAGAAGGCACGGAAGCGTCATAAATCTTGAAAAGACCTGATAAAACTTTTAAGGCTACTCCTGCCACCCCAGCCCAGCAGAAGGTGTGATGTGGGACGCGTGGTTGCTCTGGTAACGTTGTACTGTCCCTCTGGCGACTGTAGAGGCAAGGTGTCATCAGCACAGCACGCCTCAGTGGCTTCACCATCCTCAGATGCGGAGAGGGAGACGGCAATATTATCCTCAGTAATTCTCACCTTTCCTGGCACAGGAGCCCTCTGGGGGTACACGCAGCTCAAAGGCTGGCCTTTCACTTCTTCCTGCCAGAGCAAAGGAAACATTTTTTTTCTCAGATCTCTAAACAAAGATTACACCTTTATTTCTGAATCACCAAGGAAGGAAGGCTTTAAATAATACATTTCCAGAGTGCTTGTGTGCAAGTGTCAAGGATGGATGAACTCATTTGAATTGTTGGGAAAGTGGTATTCAAACAGCACACCTGAAGTCAGCTGTGAAACTGCTCTGCTGCTCCCAAAAAAAAGCCACTGAAGACCTTAAGAGGTGCCTCAAGAAGGGAATCGCCACAACCAGCAGCTCCCTGTCATGGTGCTGAAGCTTCATTAATCAGTGACAGAAACACAGCTCCTGGCAGAGGGAGAGGGGCAACAGCTACCTTCTCCTCTCCCCTTCTTGAAAAGGAAGAAGAAAATAGCAGTTTGTTTAAAAGAAAAAAGACGGCAGCAGCCATTCGACCAGTCATTGTCACACAATTAATGAGCTATAGTTGATGAATTTGAAGAAAAAGTGACTAGGACAACATGGTGAGAGGAGTCACCAGTTTTGCAACAGAATTTTATATATATATATATATATATATATTTGCAGTAATGACCTGAAGAAGACTACCCACAATATTTTTCCTTTTTACCTATTGCAAACAAAAAGACACACTGTTTGAGTCGAGGCACAGACTGAGAAGAAAGATTAAAGATTAGTGAAGCTGGCTCACACCTTGCTTGGAGATGGGTGAGATGGGTGAAAAGACCTTCTAACATGACCATAGAGAAGGAAACAAGATCACTCGCAATACATGCTCCTGGGCTAGAACCTGGAGCTTCTATTTTCGTGAGTCCTTTGGACCTCATAGCTTGTTCAGCCATCAGAGAAGGCAATGAAATGAGCAAACAGGAATTCTCATTCTTCTCGGTGGGAATCCTTGGTGCTAACCATTCTGAAATGATACCCTTCATATGCTGATTTCAGAGCATTTACACCCTGCGGGAGTTTTGTCCTCTGACTGTGTCAACTCTAACTATATGGATGGTAAATTGAATGAGTTGTAATTGGTTTTATCAACTGGACAGCAGAAACAGACGGATGAAAAATCACAGATGATCTTCATAAAGAAATGTCATGCCCTACAGCATTCTGGGACTATGTGGACTTCTCTGGGACCATATGTGTCTTTTTCCAGACCCACAGGGCAACACAAGTAAAATGTGCTGATCCTGTATATTAAAAAAATGAATAGACATGTCTAATTCCCTTTCAGAATCTTTATGAATATACCAGAGCGTCTGCAGCTTGATCATAACAATGCCAATAACACCAACCAGATCTGTTTCCACCTCTCTGAAAGTTAATCTGTTGCTACGCTGAATGTTATCACCATAGAAGGAAAAATTAGCACCTGACAATACTCTGGAGTAAGGTTTCGCTGTGATTTTCAGAAGAAATCCCACCCTACACGATCAAATGCCTTGCTGTTGAGGTTGAGGTTATTAATACTCTGTTGGATTTTGTATATTGCTTTGATTAAAGCAATTTAATTAACTTCCTTATATCAAACCGGGACACCTTCCCAGATTCAAAATCCACTTCACCTTTGCAGCATTGCAGATGGCATTTATTCAGGTATTTTAGCCGAGGCCCTAGCCCTGGGAGTCTTTAAATATGTAAGTAACCTGAGAGATATGAAAAACTACCAAAGTCCAGTTTCATATTGTTAGCAGTCGACTTCTGCTTCTGGCCATTGTACACTCTTCTTAGATGAATGCCACCATCTGTTTACTGAAAGGTATTTAAAAGAGCAATGCTTGAGAGAGTTATTAGAAATCACAGAACTAATTTTTAGTGATGTGATGTTAAGACAGAAAAATTGTCCTCGGTATCTTGAAGAGCACTCATAAGATGTTTACTGATAATTCTGGGGATACAATACTGTGACTTCGGGGCGTTCATTTTTAATTTGCTACTCTCTCTACCTTAAACACTATTTAGAATTAAAAATTCAGCATCTTTCAAGCTTTCTTAAAAGCCAAAAAGATACAGTCCTTAGATGATGCTTTTATGACTATTTCTACCATTTGGGAAACAGTATTTCCCCACTTCTATGTTTTGAGATTTTGGGAGGGAACTATTTTCTCTTAATTCTGTTACAATTACTTTCTGTTAACTTTGTTTCAGCTAAAAATAGCCAAGAACTTGCCTTAGCTTTGTACTTAAAAATTTGGAATGTCTTCTCATAATATGCATTTTAAATCAGTCGCTTCTCACTTTCAGTCTGACTACCTGAAAATAAACCTCTCAAGATCAAGAGAACTATTAGAAAACTGGGAATTTCAACATTTTTACCACATATTTCTCAACACAATTTGAACATGGAAAAGTTCATTTTGCAGCAGCTTTTCATAAGGAGTACAAGGAGCAATCAGAACTACAAAACCATATGTTACAACAAACCAGCGGCTTTAAATTCCAACAGGCATTAGTTAGAGCCCATCCCAAGAAGACTTGTCTTGCTTTTAAAATTGTATTTAGAAAGAGTGGAAAATATTCCATCAATCAAAAGGGACCAATAATAAAAGCCCTAACTTCTTATACGGTAGCTACAAGAACAAGAAAAATATGGATTTAGCAGAGATTTGGGTAATGTCAAACTCCAGTTACGTGAACACAAAGCAAGAGCAGGTCTAAGAAGATTTCTTTTGTATCCAAAGCAAAGATTTATCTGTAATTGAAATATATTCTAGAGAGGAAGGGCTAGATATTAACATGAATTTTTGCTTCCTTTTAATGTGAAAGAGGAGTAAAGCTTCGGTGTGCGTGCATGTGAAAGATGGTTTCTTGGTTTATTTTTACCTGAGAAAAAGCTGGAAGGCAGGTCTTCTTGGTTCCCTCCTCTTTTCTTGAGAGAAGTCACTGGCAGCTGTGAGAACCAGGTGGAGGCTGCTCTTCCTTAATGCGGTGGAGATTTTCAGGACAGATTCACTGGCTTTGTCCCTGGGACAACAGAATCAGCAGTGACTGTTTGAAAGCTGTCAATACTGGGGAAGGCCCACGGAAACATTTCACAGGTGCATTTTCAGGGCTGAGGAATGAAATTGGTTTTAATAACGCCAAGCAAAAAAAAAGGCTTAAATAGGACTTTAGCGATGCAGTCCTCAGCAGTCCTCTGCCCAAGGGTGTCTTTCTCTCTATATGTAGTACCCTGTCACCAGGCTAGGTTTTAATTACACGAGCCATGGGCAAAACGAGGTCTGCTTTCTAATATCATTTTGATGTGGTATTCCCTGTATTTCCCTAGGAAATTAAGGTGCCTGCTATGCTCATCCTCTCTTGAACATTAAACGGCAAGTGTCATTGTCAAAGACAATAGGTGTGCTCTATACTGGCAGTGGGAAAAAGGCTGACTTCCTCCATTTCAGCAAAGGATTTAAATCCCCTACACACCTCCAGGAACTCTCAGAGATAAAACTTACCACTTGTGCCATGACAATTAAAAGGCATTAACCCCAGGACATGCCAGACACCAGTCACCAGAATGCCTTCCTATTAATTAGTGCAGCACTTAATTCAGGTTTCCAATTCCTTTCTGGAGCGCAACACCTGCAATATCACAGCACGGGATGAATTTGCTGCTCCAGCTGCAGCACTCGAGTCTGTCGTGACCTCTCTGCCTCCTAGTTCAGAGTCGCACCACCACAGCTCTCTGAAATGACCAGATATAATTGGGTTCAGCAGAGTTCAAAGCTATGCTCCAGCTTCCTCATATCAAAGTCCATTGATTCAGTGGCAGCAAAAGCACATTGAAATGCTGGGAAAGTGGGAAGGAAGTTATGAGCAGAGCACGTTTAGGTCTGTCCTGTCAGATGCTGGGATGCAGTACACAGCAGACTTTTGGTTGAGCTTTTAAGAACTCAGGTGTGGTCCCCTGGAGAAGACTTTATCTCCTCCTCTAATTGCTGTAAAACATATCTCACTTTTGCTAATGTACTTTGCCTATTTCATGGCTTGATACTTCTGAGACTCATTTCCTTTTTTTTTTTTTTAAATGTCAGGGCTTTCTCCTGAGATTGTTCATTCATTATATTTATTTTCTTGGACATGATTTAACAAACCATCCCTGAAGAATTTGCAGCTATTAACTTTGTCGAACAGTAGCTCAAGTGAGAGTTAAAGGCAAATGGTCTAAAAGAAAGTAATGGGCCAAAGCACCTCCAGGGTATTCATCTGCCCCAAAACTAATTTCAATAATTCTTTCCCACAAAGACCAAAGAGAAGGAAAAAAAAAAAGGGGAAAGAAAAAGGAAGTTCTGTTGTTGGTGGTAGGAGACCATAAAGCACAAATACAGACAAGAATAGCAGGATTATGGTTCTTTTGCCTAGAAAGTGAAGATACTCAAATCTTCACCCTCATTCCTGGTTGACCCTTACACATTGTCCATTCCTACCTGTAAGCTCCAGACCAGCAATAACAATTGTCACGGGACAGTCATTTGGCTCACATTTCTGTCAATGGCAGCTCTCAACTTGGAGACCTGGATTGATATTCACTAGCAACCTTATTCTGGGAAGAAGAGTGCTCACTGCCACTACTAAAATAAGGAAGCTGTAAGTGGCGGTGTAGGTAACTCACCTTCTACGGTCTTTGGAGAAGGATATGAAGAGTATACTGTATAACATAACACACTCATAAAATCTTGGTCCTCCTGTGGGCTGTAATTGCAAATTAATTTCTGATGAACAGAGCGCGATGAAGGGTCTGAGTGCCCAGAAGTCCATCTGGTTTTCTGCAAATATACCAGCTGTACACAACTGAGAATGCATGTCCATTAGTTCTGTGCACGTAATTCCAAACAGTACAATTTTCTATAAAATATTGCTTCTTTCCACAAACCCTGCCTCACCTGTAACTGTGCCTTTTCTGAAAAATACTGGTTAGACACAGTTATAAAGAATCTAACTTATTCATTGTCATTGCTACATATAATTAGGTATTTTTCTACAGATATTTTATGTGTCTGTTCCTGACACAAGCAGATCCAGTCATTTGGTCATTTGTTTGGTTTTGAATATTTCAGCATTAAAAAAAAAAAAAACCCACAACAGAAAAATGAGCCATTTAGATCAAAATAACCTCCCAGCCTTCCAGTACACTGCAAGTGATAGCAAAGCCAATTTGATATTTTTTAATGTCATGTTTATGTCATTCTCTGTTTTGCAGGACAATGCAAAGCCCCAGTGGAGAGCCAAAAGCACTGGGCAGCAGTATCCACCCAGTACCTGGAGACTTTGTACAAGCTACAGAGCCACATGTGCAAAATATTTGGTCCAATCTCTTTTGATGTTACTTCTGGTTCCCAGGTTAGTCTGGATGTCTTAGTCCACGGTTCACTGCTGTATGTTAATTTGTGGAGTATGGACCTATATTCTTTCTTCTTTCAGAGAAATGTTTGTTTTTTCAGTATTTGGTAGAAATGAAGACACCTGTTTTATCACTTTCAGCTGAACTTGAGAAAGTTTCACGTGATTTCATGTGAGTCGGATGTATCCTTTTTTAATTATATGTCTGCTCTAGGATGCTTATAAGTCACCCTAAAGAAATCCCTTTGTATCTGACATGCAACAAGGAACACAGAGCTAAAACCCACCAAAATCAGATGAAGCATCTTCATTAATACTTATCCATTTTGAATCAGGTCACCTACCAAGTGCTATTAGGATTTCCCCATGTCAGTACAGATGGGCCATTTTTATAGTTTTCTTCTGCAGTAAATTACTTTTTAAAAAAAAAATTGCTCTCAGTCAGCCTGAAACAATTTGTGAGCAGTATAGCTGGAAAGAAATCAGAGTTCTGACCAACAAGAGTGCTGGGTGACTGGCATTGCCATTTTAGCAAAGGTCCAAATTCATGTTCAAACTCCTCCCTCTCCCATCCAGTGTCAAGAAGGTTATTCACTGCAGGTCTCCTGGGAGAATGCTCTAACCAGCTGAAAATGCAATGAAGCTATTTGTGCAGCTACTGGATAAAAAAGGAGTGAAAACATTTTGTGTGAAAGGAAATGTTTCTTCTGAGAAAAAAATATTTTTTCCTTTTTTTTTTTATTTTGCTGAAGAAAAAGACTGCTTCAAGTTGAACTGAAATTTTTTTATATTCTCTGCTCAGTAGCCCGACCCAAAAAAATCTATTATTTCCACTGTGCTACTTCTAACCTTTCTATTTCATTCAAACTAGGTTTGCACAATTTGCTTTCTAAAGGGCCATGGCATCAGGATCTGTAGAATAGCCAGGGTCAAAATTTCACTATTTTTGAATACACCTACAATACACACAGATTTGCATAATAGGCCCTAATGCCTCCTTCAGAATCATTATGGTCTATTGAGTAAATAATGTGTCTATTGAAAATGGTTGAAATACCCATTTACTTGATAGACTCTATTGACTCCTAATAAGAAGCTATTAGAGTTGAATAAATATTATGCATTTTAAAACTTGCCTAAATATATTCCATTTCCACATATTTTCATATTTACACAATGGACTGTAAAGAACATGTTGTATCTGCTCACAGACAGCTCCAAGAGAGGGCTTCCCTTTTTGTAGCATTTTTCCTTAACTTTGCAGGTGCCAAGGTAGGTTGTATTTGGGTGGTTGTTTTGTTTTTTATGAGACTGACGTGGGGAAACAAAATCAGAACAAGAAAGAAAATTAAAATACATCAGTTGGTACTTAAATAAAATTAAGCGTTATGCTTCAAAGAGTTCACACAGGATTTAGCCGTGCTCTCTTGGGCTTATATGTGGGACAGCACAACACATTCTTTACAGTCAATTGTTTAAATATGCAAATACATAGAAAAGAATGAGCGTAGTTAGGCAATGTGTAAAATGCATATTTGTATTTATTCAGCCTTAAATGTTTTCTTGAGAGCTGAAAGAATCTCGCAAGTTAAAGCATACTTCAATAATTATCCATATATACATTTTTAGCTAATCCATAGCAATTCTGAAGCAACCGTAAGTAGCTCTGCCTGTTCAGCATAAAGATTTCAGACTCCAGATGTGCCTTACACTGTCTTGTGTCTCATCTCACAGTTTCAGATCTTGGATCCTGAATCCCTCATCCCGGTAATCTGTTTGCTGCCACATGGACATGAAAGCTAGCCAAGACAGGTACAAGAGCTTCTCCTGGATGTGCTTAGTTCATGTGAAGGCAAGCCAGAGAAGTGGCTGCTGCCATTCTGCTCAAGCAGACAGTTCAGTTGCCTGTAAAAAGCGAGTGTCTCCTTCCTTTCCATCCTTAGGCCCTGAACAGGCATAGGGAGTGGCAGAAGTTATCACTTCTATACATTCTCACACCAGCTAATTCCATGTTCTCCAGCAATCACAGACTCTACTTTTGCTGTTTTCTTGCTACTTGCAAATGCTTCACACCCTTAGGTGCATTCCTTTCCTGGATCTCATCATCCACTAGAAGATCACCAGGAAAACTTACCAGCAGTTTGTGGCAGAGGTCAAAGGAGGAGGCTGTTCTTCTCAAAAGGTTGTCATAGTCCATCTGAGTCCCACAGGAATCTGACACAACCGTACCTGAGGGCTGTACATAGACCTGCGGAGCTTGTTTCCAGAGGTCAGGCTCAGTCATTAGTAGGTCTGATCACATAGTCATTAACTGTATCTAGTGTACTCTACCTCTTCACAAGCACAGTTTTCCAAAAGGTTGCCTTGACTGTATATCACTGTGACAGTGTTATGCAAATTGTTTTCTCAGTTTATTTAATTTGATGTTGGCAAGAATGGAGGGTTAATGGCCTTGGCACAAATACATCTTGCTGCTATTTTCCAGTCAGTTCCTTGAATATCTGAACACTAGAAAGTCTTCTTCAGTCTCACAATGGCAAAGAAACACAGAAAGGTCTAATTTGGGCATTAGCTCTGTCCCACTGTGGATTAAAGATGTTGAGATCTCCAAATTGTAACTGATTTGTCCTGTGCTAGACAGGTCTTCCAGAGCGCTGGCCTGTGAAGAAACCATGACACAGAGATTATTTCTGTAGTCTCACATCCCATATGTATTAAATAATTCTCCTCTCTGTGCCTGAGGGGTACTGAACTGCCAGTGAGAATTACTCCTAACAAACTGTAGAAGTCTCTGCAGGTACCCCTCAGCATTGGAGGTGCAGCATGGCCCCACCTCTCACCTCCACCTCCAAATCACTTGTCTCCACACAGCCAGTTTCCCTTGGCTGTCAGAAAAGCAGAGACAACAAGTGCATCCTGGGTCCTGCTAGGGGTAGGCTATGTTTTAGTGTTTCACAGGCAGGATGTCAAAGTCTGCCTTTTCTGTTATTTCTAACTGACTGGTGAGAAACAGAAGTTAGAGAGCTGGATGAAAAATAACAACTAAGAGAGATAATAGATAATTACTTTATTATCTTTTTTATTTTTTTTTAAATTGCAGCAAATTGATATATATATATATTCTCAATGGTTTGCATAAATCATTTCTGTCTTCCATTGTCCCTGAAAAAACTTGAAGGCACCATCTGATCAATTCTTCTAGGTGCTTATGGTTTGAGTAAAAGTTATTTTCTGTTTAAACTTCAATTCCTTTCCTGCCTTTCCTCCCTACCCCACAAAAAAGTTTAAGCACTCCACGCTTTCTATACCTCTGGCTCCCAGGCAACATTTGCAACAGTAAGAGCACTGGAAAGCACAGAAGCCAAATAATGCTAATAGGGCAAACAGAATGTAATTGCTTATGTGTGCTGGTTATATCCTGAAACAAATTGTTTCTTAATGCTGAGGTCAGACAGGGTTTAATTAGGAGAAATACAATTGGTGTAAAATTTTGCAGCAGGCTGCTTGTTTGGTGTCATGCCAAGTCAACATCAAGCCTTTCCAAATGGAAATTTTCATTAGAGGCCATTGGCAGCCTGGTTAGGCTGAGTTTCAACTTTTTCGAGTCTCCTGGTAACACGAACCTGAAACTCAGCGTATCTGCTTCCTAATAACAGGCTGTCCCTGTTGCAACTGTTCTCACACATGCACACAGCTTCTGCATATGTAGTGGCACATGTGCTCAAGATCTACAATGGCTACTTTCTTCTGGACCGAAGCTGTCAAGATCAGTATGCAGATAAGGACTTAGCTTCAGCTTTAAGACTTGTGGATAAATGGCATTGTATTTTCATATTGCTTTCATATGAAAGATAAAGAAGCCTTTGAACTTCAGCAGAAGAAGGGAAATTCCTAAGCCCTTTTTGTTGAGTTGTGACCTTTTTTTGTTCTGTTTGTACCACTCTATGCAAGGTTCTCAAGGATTCTTACTGGTGCTGGAAGCACTGATGCTGCTCTTTTACATTGATTATCACAGCCCCAGTGCCTGTGCTGCCAAGGTTAAGGTTGTATCAGCATTTCCTTTATAGACCCTGCTGTTCAAGAGAAAAATGTCTAACTTGACTGAGAAAATTTGCTTCAGGGTGGAATTTTTTTTGCTTTCCCTTAATTTTGTGAGTTCGGCTGATGCCTATAAAACTAAGGGACGGGCAGTCTGGCTTATAGCAAGCAAGCATTGAAGGCTTCTTCCACTCCTTAGCCTATCTCAGTCTCAGTTTCTGTCTTTTCTTCTTATTCCCATCCTGACATGGAGAAGACTGATGAAAAGCCCACAAAAGGAGTGTGACCCGGTGCATGCCACAGCCCGTGGGCTTTAATGTTGAGCTACCAGAGGTACTTACTCCAGAAATTGCTGTCAGCAAAAAGCAGGAGCAGTGGAGGATTTGTGGCTACTGTGAAAGCTGGCTGGGGTGGCAGGTGAGCTGGCAAAGAAGGAGGGAGGGTTTGTGAGCCAAAGTGCCACTGCGAATAAGACAAGCCAGGTTACAGGCAGGAGAAACTGCTGGGAAGAAAGTGGCAGAGACCCAAGTAGATTGTCATTGTATAGCAATTTGTTAAAGTAAACAGGAGCCTTTTCATTTCAATATCCCCCTGCCCTGGTTCAGGCTATACCTGAATCAGCACTCCCAGAACCATCTCCTCCCTGAAGGTGACATTTTCTCTTCTTCGTGGTTTTTTAGCCAAGTGCCTGTGCTTGGTCCACTATTTTCTCTCTCCCTTCTATTCTTAGTATCTTTTCACCGAGAGCCACGCTGTGCACCCTTTCCTCTCTGCTGCTGTGGGCCGGGTGAGGTGCACTTTCCTCCTTCACCCCTGCACCAATCCTGCTGTATTTGTTGGATGAATCCTTCTCCCTGGCCTGCTCCATCTGCCCAGCTGCTGTTCATGTGCACAGCTCATGGCATCAATGATTGTTGACCGTATTCACTGTGGGTAAGTACGTGTGGGGGGAGAAGAAAATAGAAAAACAGTCGTGTTGTTGTTCCTCATCTCTGCCCACATGGTCTAGTTAGGGTCCGGTCTGTAGAGCAGGAGAAAAAAAGGGCCATTCAAGTTTGGCAAGATAAGGACATAAATAGGGGAATATCCACCGCACATGCATGACCTTCCACACAGCAGTATCTTGAAATATTTGTGTTGTGAAAGGCATCAAAAATCCCTCAACAGAGATTTGGAGATTTAACCAGATTTCATGAGGTTTAGGGAAGAAAATAATCTTTGATGTAAAATGATAGGGTGTTTTTTTTTTCCCCAAGAACATGTCCATAGATAATTCTTAATAGCTGTTAGCAGCAGCTCTTTGGTGACAGTTCTCCCTTTACAGTTTCACTCTCAGGGCTGGCTTGAAAGGTGAGGAAAACCCCTTGCTTGGTATGAAAAGGACTCTCAGCGTTATGCAGTGGTGCCAGTTAGCTATATTTCCTAAGCTGGTGGGTGATGCTATCTTGTGCACCTGAACCTGAAGGAGTTTGCACAGAAAGCAACAAACAAAATGATGGTTTGCTTGTGGCTTTTCTCCCCCATCATGTGGGGGAGATGAGGGACTGTATCAGCCTCCCCTATCAATTCTGCCAGCGTCCAGACGTTTACGTTATCACTACCTCCTATTCCTAGTTTGGAGTCAGTTTTAAAAGGCTTGTATGTTGGGAAATCAGAAAAGGATTTTGATGTGACTAAATGGAGACTTCACATGTATTCTGCATATTTCTGTTTCTGTCTTTTCTTTGTTTCTAGGGTGCAAATCTGGGGCATGTTTCATTGTGCCAACTGGCTATGAGTTTTTTCCAAAGCTATGGCACTGATATCTCGTACTGGCACAGATTTTACAGCTTCAGATCCCTGGCTGGGGGGACACAGCCAGGTCAAAAATGAGATGTGGATGGTGGCCCGTGCCTTGGCAGCCCAGAGTTTCTGTGTGGCCCTGGGAAAATCACAGCACATGTTGACTCAAAGATCACCTTCACAAACACCCTGATAACCCATCTGGTCCCCAAACCCTTTAGAGTCCACCCCCCCTCTGAGGTTGAATGGCTAGTTGGTTTCCCATGGGCAAAGAGAAGGCAGCATCGCATTTTTCTTCATTGAAGAAATAAACAAACAGCAAGGTAGAGGAGGGCAGCATCTTGACTGCCTTTCCTTGAAGTTTTGTTAATTTGGGTTTAGAGTTTCTCGCTTTATTAAACACATTTTCATGCATGTGTGACTGTGAATGTATGTATTGGGCTCTGGTTCTGGCAACACAGCAGTGGATCAGGTGGTGAGGTGGGGGTTGGAGGAGTAAATATAGTTTCTGCCGTGTGATCATCTCTCCTCTGTTTTTAAAACCTCCAGTCTTTTTCCTGAATTACCCCGTGGGTAGCTTAGTAACAGATATGATGGCCCATTCTTCAGCGCACTTAAAAAAGCTAGAAAATATACTGCCATTCCAGAAAGAAACAAACAAAACTAATGAGCTGAAGGTGTTGTCATGGAAGTGTTACTTACGAGCGTGGAAGGGGCAGCTGCCCTTCACCGAGCTCGGCTGAACAGGCAGAGCACAAAGCAGCGCTCCCCGTCACGTACAGCCGGGGGGCTGCGGGCTCCCTAAGTGCTGTTTGTACAGATGACGAGTCCCCCGCCGAAGAGGGTGATCAGTGGAGCAGGGTCAGAGACATTAACACACTCCAAGACACGTCGCCGGATGATCACTTGTAGCGGCCATTGACCATGCAGAAGGCACGTTGTTGGAGGGATGCTGGGCAGAAGCCGGGTAGCGCCGAGCCTCTCCATTTGCATGCAGTACGGGGAAGCCAGAAGAGCTCGTCTCCTCTTTAAAGGCAGCTACTGCTGCTTCACTGGGAGCTTTGGCCTTTTCAGTGGGGAACCCAGGAGACAGGCTGTCAAAACAGAAGTCTCTTGTTCAAACCACCGAGCTTAGGAAGTGGGGATAGCAGAGAAAAAAAAATAAAAAAAATAAAAATAAAATAAATTAAAAAGGCTCAGATCAGTCCAACCAAAGAGAGTTGTTGTCTCTTGGTTGGCATTTTTTTTTTTTTCCTTTCTGAGGTTATTTAGTTATTTTTTGTCGGCTGGATGCAGAAGCAAGAAGTGTGGAGTTCACTCGAGGCCTTGAAGATAAATTCATAATTCAGTTTTGCAAACAGACAAACAAATAAAAGTTGACTTACACAGTGGAGGTTTTATATTTCCTCATTGTATTTCCCCTGCTTTGTACAAATCTTCCTGGAAATCTCTGTAGTAATTCTCACTAACTGCTGTGATGCCTACTGTGCAGGTTAGAACTGATCAACTGCAGGGAATCCTTCCATTTTCATATCTTTTTTTTTTCAATTGTGTGAAATTCCTTCTCCTTAGTAATCCCCCTTATTCCCTCAGGAGCTGAGAGAAGATTTAATTGTTAAATTTGCATAGTAACTCAGCAAACAAACTCTCCAGTCTCTTGTAGACCTTTAGCTATTGCAGGTTTCATTTTAGTTATAAATCACTTACTTCTCTATGCTCAGCCATGATGGCATTTCGTACTCAGGAGGCTGGTGCAGAGAACTGATTGAGGGACAATCCTTATGGGGGCTTTTGCTTTTAGGGATGCTCTTTTATAGTGTAGCTTATTGCAAGATTATTTTAAGAACAGGGTTTTTCAGGTGAATTGTGTTTGCCCCTTCTCCACAACCATCCACGTGGGAAAATGATCCTGCCATAAGTGCTTCTGTCTGGTAGACCTTTTGTAGATGTGGTAATTCTGAATATGAGAAATAACTTAAATCCTATTTAGTGCAATGAAACACAGTAAATACAAAAGCACTTTCACTATGGCTGAATTACAATGAAATGGTTTGATTTTAAAGGTGATTTGCAAGTATGGGAGTTCGTAGGGTTTCTGGGGGACATGGTGGGAAATTGTTAAAGTGAATAGAAACCTCTGTAGTTCTTCCAAGTTTCTAAATGCAGTCCACAATAACTCAAGCTAACATTGAGAGTCTTTTAAAATCATGACTCAGAATAGACAGTGGTAGAATAGGCAACAAACATCATCACATTACTCTTGCAGTTGGATTACTAGATTCAGCTGTCCAGAGGTGTGGTGGCACAATACAGTGGTGCAGCTTTAGTAATTAAGATTTTGATGCTAAAACTGTCTGCAGTTCCCTCTGCATCTCTACCTTGCTCTACTGAATCTGTTTCCTGTGACAAACCAGCTTGATGACTTGCAACCTCACTAATGGAGAAACTCCACCGTTGGCAGGGAGAAGCATTGTACCAGAGAGGCAGTAGTCTGGCTGAAGGCGTGTGGAGCTTCCACCTTTGATGTTGGCAAACTAAACTATTTCTCCATGAAATGAAAAGATTGTGCAGCCTCCATCCTTTGAAGTTTTCAGGACCTAACCAGATGAAGCCCGGGGCTACCTGACCTGAGCTCACGGCAACCTTAACTTGGCTACTGGGGGCTAATATACAAACTTTTCTTTAAACAGTTAATTCACGGATACTTTGTTGAAGCAGGGCATTTTAATGCATGTATTTCACTTCAGGAGGAAACTCCCAATGCTTCAGATCCAGACCACATTCTTGAGTTTTGCAAGATATCAGCCAAGCAGAGGAGTCTCCTGACAACATCCACAGATCTGCTTACTTAGGAATAAGCACCAAAATTCAGAAAAGTAACACGGCCTCCTCCATTAGCCCTCCTTAGTGCTGCCAGCACAGCCAAGCTGACCATGACAGGAGCTGCCTGGCTACATTGCTCCCCCTCCCATCCGTTAAGATTGGGCTGCATCCGCCTCTAAGCACTGACCACATCTATTCCCTCCTTTAGTTCAGAAAAAGCCTGAATTAAACAACAGGCAAATGCCTCTATCAGAGATCTGTGCTGATCTCCGCTGAAGAGAGTTCATAATAAAGTATATCCCACAGAAGACACTTGCTGGCTTCCCTTTTGAAAAGAAGAATAACATCTGCGTAAATTGCTTGCAGCAAATAATGTATCACAGGGATGGAGTCTCTGCTTGCTCCTAGTAATATATACCATCAAATATCTGAATGAAACATTATTTTTTGAATGAGATACAAACCCCATGTGTCACTTCCAAAATGCACTTTGTGAGTGTTAAATCCAGCTCACACAGAAGTTATGATAGGTATGAGTGACTCAGATGGCACTGTTCATTTTCAGTTCCAAGGCTACTCAGTCATTTTCAGCAGGAACATTTGGACATAACAATTTCAGGCTGTTTCAGATGAATGTGTGCTTGTGATTCTGAAACTTATGCTCCACAAACATGACTGCCTTTAACTGATAAAGGAAATTTTACAGAAGTAGATTTGCAGAATGGAAAAATGCAGGTTAAGATCCATAAAATGTTCTAGGGAAGTCCTCCTGTAGGGAAAACTGCCCAAATGTTCCTTCACTCTCCCCCTCAAAATCCACGATGCAATGTTGCTGCTTGTGGTGTGGTCTCTTGTGTAGGGTTCATGCTCTATCTCATTCTCCTAAAATTAACAGGAGCTAATCTTAAGGCAGCCCTGTTATAGTGAAGTATGTTGAACCATGATCTACCTGGTATTTCCTCTGCAGCTGGCTTACAGAAAGTCAACTGCTCTGAGTAACTTAAAAGTAACCCCTGATACGCACGCCTTGAGGTAGTTGGGGGAATCTTGCTTTGGACTGTGACAGCTGCCCCAGCCTCACCTTTCCTCCAGCCTTACCCCCTTACAATTTTTTTGTTGGTGGGGTGGGGGAAGAATAGAGTTTTGTATGACCCCATCACTGGATATCATTTATTGCCACTGGCAAAGAAAACAACCATTTAGCTACTTTCTCAACATCAGCTGTCTGCACTGAGTTTATCATACTGAACTGTGCTATAAATGTAACTACATTTATGCATTAAATAGCAGTCAAGAGAGATGTGAGGCCCCATTTAGCCTTGGAACATGTTGATATTATCTGTAAGGCAAGCCATTCCCCAGGAGTTATGAAATCAAATAGGGAATTAAATTGTTTAATGATTGGTTGTCTCGGATTCTTGTTCCCAAGGAAGAGGGAAAAAATGGGTGGTTTTCCTTGGGATAGGAGTCTATATGAGCTTAACAAGGCAGCTGTGAATGAGAACAATCTATCAGCATTTCCTCCCACTGGGGCAGTGTTCCTGGGACTATGAGGAAACTTCACTTCTTTGGATGTCTGAGGACACATTTGCACGCACCATGACTTAAGAATAGGTGGGATCTTACAAGTGATATAACACAAGAATTCCACATCTTTTTCTCATAAAAGCCACATTAAATTATCAGCCTAGTGCTTTCCCAGCATATTGTCTCACTGATCTTGAAAGGGCCATCCTGGTGTTGGGGGAACAGTTATCTGGGTGATAATCAGTGCTGAGACCTCAGAGCAGCACCAAGAAATCTCAGAGCTATGTGAGCATTCAGCTAAAATTCCTTTATGCAAACAGTTTTCCCTCCACTAGTCTTTTGAACTCCAAGAGAAGCATAAGCCCTGACTCAGGCAACGCGGAGTGTTTGCTCTGGCACCCAAGCCAGCAGATGTGACTACTTGGCATCCTTTCCCGAGACTTGAACCTCATGGTATGTCTATGCCAAATGTATCCACATTATGCAAGAGTAATGGAAATTCGCCAGGCAGAGCAATGCTATGTTTTCCCGGATAAATGTTGCTCAGTTTAATTTTGAGGAACTGACTGATAAAAGCCTCAGTGATTACCTTGTTTGCCTAACGGTCTTCATTCTGGCACAGAGAATAGATGGAAACCACAAGGGAACAAGGGTGTCAGAGGAGCAAAAAAAAGGCCAAGCAAACCTGCTGGTGAAAGGTAAAGCACCCACCTGAGAAAAAGGGTTTCTTTTCTCTTCGGAAGGTAAATTGGCTGCACAGGAGGACCACTAAGAATATGGTTTGCCATCTGACATGGTTCAAGTGACTCAAGCTGCGTGGTCACACTGAGCTGTTCATTCCAGTTTTTTCTTCTCTCCAATTTCAGGCACAGCCCACCACGGGAAAATGCTGGTGATGCAGGTTATTTGCCTTTGGCAGCACCTGGAAGGCGAGACAGAAGTGTAGCAACTCGTGTTGCACAGTATCTACAAAATATAAGGAACATATGAAACACATTTTGGACAAAAAAAAAATAAATGCATAAGATTAGCCAACAGGACGATATACATTAAAATGAAAAATTATCTTATCACCACCCTGCCCTTCATGTATTTTGGACCAAAAAAATGCATAGGATTAGCCAACTGGACGATATACACTAAAATGAAAAAATTATCTTATCACCACCCTGCCCTTCATGTGAACTGACTACTAGTTGCCTGTAGCCATTGTACCAGGATGAGACTTTTTATTTCATATTTGCATAGTTCACACAATGATACAGTTCCATTTCTGGCCATGGTCCCTGGTCCCTGATGCAAGTCCTAAAAGCAGTAAGTGTGATTTGTTGCCTTCAACAGCCAAAGGCACTTGTCACAACTTGACTCAGTTGTGTTAGACATGCTCGTGACATTCACGCACAGGGCAGCCCAAATCAAGCCCAGAGTTGGAGATATGTGCAGGGAGCGGGCATTCAGCTCTGAAGGTGAGGAAAGCTGTAAGTATCCCATGGAGCCTATCTGTGGCACAACAAAGCCACTCAACCACAGCCTGATAAAGCGGCTGGAGCACGCGATGCCTTTTGTTGCCAGATCCTTCGTTCTACTGAAATCAGCGGAACACCTCAAGTAGTAGCAGGGCATTGCTGCTACACTATTAGTACAATTGAAAAAGAAAGAAAGAGTGGTCAGACACTGGAACAGGCTGCCCAGGGAGGTGGTTTAGTGACCATCCCTGAGCGTGTTGAAGAGCCATTTAGATGTGGCGTTGGGAGATACGGTGTAGGGGAAAACTTTGTAGAGTGGGGTTGATGGTTGGACTCGATGATCCCAAGGGTCTTTTCCAACCTGGATGATTCTATGATTACCTCAGCAAATAGCCAGAAGTAGCCACTACCTCCCAAGTTAGTTCCATTGCAGCAATCAAGTTCTTGTTAACAAATTTCAGCCATGAAGGAAACACAAGAGAAACGGGCTTCTGACTCTGGACTCGACCTTCAGGAGAAGAACTGAGGAAGAGACATAGTGAAGTGCAGGACTCCTGCTATTTATTATCCAGGGGCAAATGGGGAATGGAACCATTTTCACAGTGTTTTGAAAGGCTCTTTACAAACTGTTGGCCTAGAAGGAAAACCTTGGAAAGCATTCACTGTAGATGTCTTACCTAACCACTAGTCTGACATGAAACAAGCCACATGTATCCTGCAGGGCTGCCACGCAGAAGGAGCATGGAAGAAAAGTGAGGTGCTAATGATCTCCGAAGTCCCCTGTGAACAAGAGCTACTGCACAGCTATGGCTGGGTGGATAGTTCACAGTGAACAACTTATTAAATTAAAATGTTCTTTCTTTTATCTGTAGACATTGTTGTGAGTTTCTCAGTTGTTCATTTGAAATTATTGTCTGCATTATTTGTTGTCTGCAGCAATTCATTGCAAGATTAGTCAAAATAATGCTGAAACTCAGAACACCAGAAAGAGATCAGATATTTCTTTTCCTTGATTAGCTGAATGAGACATTTTGAATCAAGTTTCTGCTTCAATACTTAGTCTTTTGAAACAGAAAATGGCCTTGTGAAAATACTGTCTAGTATCTACTCAAATTCTACCATTTCAATAGCTAGTAGTAAATTCATTCAATAGACTATTTGTGGAAGTCAGCAGGAAAAAAAAAAAAAAACATGAATAATCAAGCAAGCTATTTAAATCATTTAAACATAGCATTATCTGAGGGTTAGGTAATGTTTGCCTACTTGCAAACACAGTTGCCTGTTGCCTGCAGCAGACTGTACAGGACATAACGTCAAATCCAAGCTAAGAGAGTGGTTTAAAAAAGCAAGCTAAAACTAATTCTACTACTTCTTTCATACAAATTAACAAAAACTGAAATTTTGAACAGGGAACAACTTAAGTTACATAATTCATTTGGGTTTGTGAAACACAGAGGCCCAGCTACACATACAAATCAGCAACAAGTGAAGTACAAGATGCCATATACCTTGACCACACTCACCAGGAACAAAAGATTGGTGCTCCCAGCTCCCCTGACAGACCAAGTTGCTTGTTTGTCCTCTGTGAACATTCCCCAGAAAAAAAATAAGTTGTGCCAAGCTACTAAGCACACTGTCAGCACACAACAACAACAGAATCTTAGGCATAATAAAAGAATATTGAAAATATGTGGATAGTCTTAGGTTGTTCTATATTGTTCATTGGTTCACCTGGTGTATTAAAATGCATTTTAAGACACTATTTTGGCTGCGTCCAATACCTACTTGACACTTATAAACAATTTATGAGAATTAAGGTATTTCATATGCTAGTTGTTCTTCTTCCTGGTGAAAGGAAGAACACATTGCACAGAAGGGAAATTACAGACATGCAAGGTAACAGGGATAAGGAGTTAGGCAACATTCATGTCTCACTCTCCTAATGGATTTCAAACCTTCTCTTTAGTTAGAAGATTATGGATACAGTAGATGCACACAGTCTTTGCTTTTTTAGAGTAGTCCAACAGGATGCATTGTAAGTTATTCTTACTAAGTGTCAAAATGAGTCCAAGTGACAGATTATGTATTTGCTTACCTACATTTAACACTGGCATCTCTCCATTCACTCACACTAGGGTAAATAAACTGAGGCTCTGGCTCCAAATTCCCCCTTGTTTGATCTCACTCTAGATCAGTGATGCCAAACTACCAGCACTGGCAAACGGAGATCTGGGCTGGCACCAATGACAATGAGCAAACAACACTTTCAAAACACGTTTGACGCCAGATAGTAAAGAGCACCCTCCCTACTTCAGGAGCTCCTTGCTAGAAAGGCTTCCTGCTCTGAAATCCACAAATACCTCCCACATGTGGCTGGAAGGGCCGATACGACATTTCTCTTCTGCAGCCCCCCAAAAATGAAATCCGCTGCGTTTATCCCATGCAGTGACATACAGGTGGTTCCTGCTGACCCAGTTAATCCAAAACTGTGTTTAAGTGTGAACAAACCTAGCTCAGTAATACGCAAGAAGCGGACCTGGGCCAGGTATAATTTTGAGGTCAACAACTCACACTTTCAACCTTTCAGCTTTCACTAAACTTCTTCAGTAGGACACAAAAGCGGGACACAACAAAACAAAAGCACCCCAAACCCAGGTAGGGCATGTGTGAGAACAGGAGAGAGGAAATGACAGTATCACCTCTCACTGGAATGAATGATCTGGGAGTTTTAAATACGACATTGTCTGCTAAGGAGACAGGGGGTTCCTGGGTCTTGAGGTTCTGGCACCTCTCCTGCTCTCAGCTGGAAGGACAAAAAGCACTGGGCAGACCCTCCAGAGGAGACGCATGAAGCAGTGAGCTGTGACCAGACCTCCAGTGCCTGGTCCTCCTGGATCATGGAGGGGACCGGAGATCACACTCTCATCCCTTATCCCCAGGGGATGCCCTGCTGGGGCTTGGGCTCTCGCCTGACACCAGCTGAGAACCTGGATGGCCTGGATTTCCTCTTTAATGACACCAAGTCCTCGCTCCTCACCCCAAAGGTGTTCAGGAGGCCGTAGGGGGGAGGAGAGAGGGGGGGACACAGGGCTAAAGCACAGGGTGGACTGTACCCACTTCTGCACCGCAACGCAGCAGACAAAGAGGATCCCCCGGGCAGTGGCGTTCACACCCGAACCCGCACCCTCCGGGAACCTCACCCACACCCGCACCAACACGCACACCCCCTTTGCACCCCGGCCCCCACAGACGGGGCCCCCGCCACCGCACCCCAGTGCCGGTCCCCTCCGGGCCAGGCCGAGCCGAGCCGGGCCAGGCCTCGCCACCAGAGGGCGTCCCCGCCCCGCGT
>NW_015090922.1:39129675-39169533 GCF_001431845.1 Calidris pugnax
TTTTTTGGGGGGTGGGAGGGTCCGGGTTGTGTGTGGGGGGCCTGCTGCCTTTTAAACTTGTTTCTCGGGTCCATGGCTGACACCCGGAGGGTTTGGTGGCCGGGAGGTGACCTCGGCTTCTCTGGAGAAATCTCCTGTGTCCAAGTTTTCTGTGTCGGTGTCTCTTCAGGGCACAAGGCCACCCCCTGCTTTTTTGGGGGGCAGCGCTGCCTTTTTATTGTAGGTGGGAGCTAGTGCCTGGGGTGGTGGGGCACCACTGGGGAAAAAAAAAAAAAGAAAAAATAACCAAAAAGCAGTTTTAAATGTGAATAATCTTTCAAAGTTCGCACCCCACGAAGCTGCCGAGCCAAAGCCAAGTGGATGGGAGAGGGAGGTGTTTTGTAAGAATCAACTGGCTGTCATGGAGCAAGAAGGGAGGGAAGAGTGGTCCCCTCAAGACAGATATCATTGCCAGACAGTATTGGTAAGATTGCACGTTACGAATACAGCTGAAGCCAGAGAATTTGCCAAAGGGAAAAAAAAAAGACAGAAAACAGATGCAAAACAACAAAAAGATGCCAGAATAAAGTGAGTCGTAGGCCAGGGCTGGAACACACCGCAATCCCTCACCATTCAGGATGATTTAAATGGATGGAAAAGGGATTAAGGTCTAATCCAGCAGTTGCTCTGGTTGAATTAATCTCACAGGAGTCAGTCAGGATACGTATATTTAGAGAGGGGGAGAGAGAGAAGAAAGCAAGCAAGGAATTGCAGGATCTGGCCCTGAATATAATCTGAGGAGGCTTGAAATAGATCCTTGAGCCACGCTGGTTTTAAAAGCTGATGATCTGATCCAAACCCTCCCAGACATTTCAAACAGAAAAGGCGGCATTGCTAAATGCGCGGTTCCTCCCGAAATACTGAACCCCAAGTCTCCCTGCCAGTTTTTGGCTGGGGCAGAGGCAGTAGCCATTTCACTCATGCTGGAGGGGGCCCTCTCCAGCACTGCAGCGCCTTTCCTTGGCTGTGATCTTGCTTTCAAATGCCACTGATTTTCTGGGACAGTCTCAACTACGAGGAGACTGTCCCACTGGGTCTTGGGTTTCCTGAGAGCTGGAGTGATTAAAGAGCTTCTTCTTCCTTTTGAACTCAAACATTTTCCAGAGCTGCCTTCTCTTCCCCGCGTAACGCTATCAATCTGAAGCAGGGCACTGAAATATCTACACCAGCACTGCCAAAAACAGCCTTGCATATTTCCAAGCAGTTATGCAGCCTTTAGTAAATCACCTAAGCGTGAGCAAACTGTGCTTCAGGCAGTGCAGAAAAAGACAAATCCAACTGCTGGGGAGGAGGAGTACCCTGGGAGGCTTGTGTAGACACAATGGAAGGGAAGACAAAATAAAGTGCTAGCCCCAGTCCCTAACACACAGTGTCAGCAGCTTTTTTCTGCACGTGTGGGTGCCCTTTACATGTGCAGGTGGGTGTAGCTGAGGCAGGAGCCAGCTTACAAAACCCTATAAATTGCAGCCCAACGCTGCAGTTCCAGGAACTATGGACTCATTTTAGCAATTCTGACTATGAACAGCTCTGGTTTTACAGTTCTCCAGCAGCCCTCAGCGTCTCCAGAGGGACCAGCAGTTCCTTGCAGAATTGAGACCACTCATAAGGATATTGCAATACCTTTTTAAAAAAAGCACCAACACAGCAACATTGAGAGCTGAGCTTAGTCCTGCTTCTTTTCCCGAGTAACCCTTAACATTGGTGAATCAATATGTAAAAAAAACACCATAGGCCACAAGCTCTAAGAGAAAGGAGCCTTTTGAGGAGTCAGAGAAGTTCAGGTTACAGTACTTACCTGTTTGCTGGGAAATGGGTAAGGGAGGGGAGGGAGCGAGTGGGATCACTCCAGGACAAAATAAAATTACAAGATGAGAGTGGCGAGGAGTATGAGTCTTTCTTTCCCATGTCAGAAGCAAATCAACAAATATGTGCTCCTGCCTTTGTGCAGGTAAAGATAGAGATGAACACTGAATGGCAAAGATGCCTTTTCAAAGATTTTTTTTAGCTCAGGTGAAACGAATGAAAAATTCCAATGGCTCTGGAAAGTAAATGCTTCCCACTGAGTTATCTGAGCTGGGCACGTGCAATAAGCCCACCAACAGTTTGGAGCAGGTGTTGGGACCTTGGGATACAGGCAACCAGTGATGAGAACAGAGTACACTGGTAATGCCGCTTTGCAGGCAAACGGGGGTCACAGCTGGGATCCCAGGCCTACAGCACGAGCCAAACACTGAGGTCTGGGTTTGCTCTTCAGTGCTATTTTGAGCATTAAAAAAAAAAAAAAAAAAAAAAAAAAATCACCCACAAAACCAAGAGCAGCTGCTTTTCTCTGTACTGAGCTTCAGGACACAAAGCAGCAGGAAAAAAAACCCACAGCCAGCCACACAGGTGCCAGCAGGCTCCTGCCAGCCCAAGGTTTTTGGGTTTTTTTTTAAAAAAAAAAAAAAAAAAAAAAAAAAAAATCTACCTTCAAACATCGCTGTCTGCATTCTCATTTTTCCAGGAAAATGTTGGCAATTATATTACCCTACCAATATCAATTGTGCATTTGTGTCTGTTTCTGTACAGCTTGTGCACTGGAAATGTGTTTTGGCTTCAGTTCAAATCCACTTCAGTGCCCCCAAAGAGATCTTCATTGTTATAAAGGCTTGCTGAGATTGTTTCCAGTTTATACACAACTGTTTCTAAACCCTGGGACCTGTGCTTTTGGTTGTCTATCGGGGAAGAGTGGCAAAGATTAAAGAAGTGCATGCCTTTGGCTGCATACTTTAAAATAAAACAGCAATGGTTTTCAGAAACCTCTTTTAAGGTGTAGTAAATCCGACTTTCTAAATGCCCAAGGCTGTGTTTATCTAAAAGTATCTTGGGGGAGATTGCTATGTCTATTAATCTGTTTTCCTGTTTCCTTACCTCAGGGCTTAGAGGCTACATAAACCAACCAGCTAGAAGGCTGTTAGGGAAAGTCTCCACAGACAAGCATCTCCCTCTGCTTTCTGTTCTTAAGCAACACACTCCTGGTACAGGGAAATCGTTAATGATTGTTATAAAGCAGGAGCAGTAGATGAGGGGGATATGATAGGGACAAACCAGCATGATCACTGTCTTAGAAGAAACCTCAAACCTGCTCAAGGCCCTTAAAAGAGTGAACAAAACAGTGGATAAAGGACGTCCAATGGCTATATTTTATTTAGACTTTCAAAAGGCTTTTGATAAAGTTCCTGAGAAGAGGCTATAAAGTAACCACAAGGTGAGAGGTAAAGTCCTGCATGGATAGGGGGGTAAAAGAAAACCCAGGGTTGAGAGAGGGGAAACAAAGAGGAGGAACAAATGGTCCATCTCAGCATGGAAGGGGGTTACAGGCAGGATGCCCCAGGCATTAAAAACAAGACATGTGCTTGGGATATTTATTAATGATTTGAAGACCGTGGTGAAGAGCAAAGGTGACAAAGTTTGTGTCATGCAAAATTAGGTAGGCGGGTCAAATGAAGCAGCATGAGAAATTGCAGAGGATGAAAAAAAGGAGAAAACTGAGATAGTGGATGAAATTAAACACAGGCAGGAGAAGAATGATGTGTAGAGGACGCTACAAACTGCTCATGCACTTGGGAAGGTTTTGAATTTCTTTTAAGCATCCCAAAACACATCAGGCACCAGTACAGACAGCTGAGGGAAACCAGCTCCTGACCATACAGTGGTGGTTGAGGAAGAAACCAAGCATCAATATGTGTGAAAACGAGTTTAAAAAAAAAAACAGTAAAGAAAACACTATAATCCTGTGATACCCCATTATCAGACAGAAGGATCTATTTTTGCCTTGGCCATTATATTCAGGTTCAACCCACCTTGTCACAAAGGATAAACAAGGAAACGAGCTGCCCAAGGACCCTGTGAGGATGGGCTGGTTCTGGCTCTGTCCCTCCTGCTCAGGTTCTGCAGGGGTGGAAAAAGCACAGTCTCCAGCAGAGTCTTTTCTGATCTGAAGATACCCGGGGCACCTCTCTTGTACGTGGACTCACTGTTGTCTAGAAGAGATGAGCTCATACCACAGCGTTTCCTGCCAGCAGGTCACTACCAGCTGCCTGGTTTGATTAAACTTCTGGGAAGTTAGTGTGTTTGAGACATTTTTGCGTCCAAACAGGTTAGAAATGGCCAGCTAGCTCAAAGGTTACTGGCCACAGTGAAGACAGAAGGGCACACACTCACACAGGCATAGGCATAGCAGTTTTGAAACAGAGCTGAAGAAAGCAACACTAAAAGTTCATTTAAAACAGCCAGAAAAGCGAAGGGCGAAGTAAACTATGGCAGAAATACAACACGCTTGGCTATATTGATACAATATATATCAGATAAATTTAATAAATATCTCTCTAGATATATTGTACCGCGAAGGCCAGGTGGATTCTCTGTCTTTCCATGTTACACTGTAAAAGCTTTGGCACACATTTTAAACAAGAGTTATGAAATATATTTTATTGCACTGTAATTGGGTTTGTTGGGGTTTGACATCTATCTTTACTAAGAATTGACACTTAAAATCAATATTTATTTGGGGCTGACAGTTATAACAGGTTAGAGCTTTTGCTCAGTCTCAGGCTTTTGGTCATTTTTAACAGTAGGCAGAGAGGCATCCAAAATCAAGGCTTACTCAGTAAAAATATGTATTGGATAAAATATATGTTACTAATCTCTGGGACTCAGTGCTGAGAAGAATTATGAAAAAAGGACATTTAAAATTATTTTTTGTTACTGTATTTAAACATAAAAATATAAGCTACATCAAACCTGTTATGGGAGAGATAACAACCCCATCGATAGGTGTAACATAACCACTGATACAGAGAGAACAGGAGAAAGACTCAGGGTCAATCACTGAAGAATGAAGGTCATCTCAATTTATTTGAGCTGTCTAAAAGTTAGGTATAGAAATGACTCACTAGTGAAAGGAGAGAGCCAAGCAGACATCCGAGGGACCACCCTATGGAGGTGCCTATGAATCCTACGTTTCCTGGATAATCCCCTCCATCAGCCTGTTGGTTCAGAGACACAAGCTTCTCTGAAGCAGGGTACCTTAAGCAAGGCACTGGGTCTGGCTGGGATGGAGTTAGCTGTCTTCATAGCAGCCTGTGTGGTGCTGTGCTTTGGGTTTGTGTCTAAAACGGTCCGGATAAGGCACCAACGTTTTGGCTATTGTTGAACACTGCCTGCACAGCATCAAAGCTTTCTCTTTCTGCCACTCGGTCCCTGCTTCCTGCAGCAGGTAGGTAAGAGGTGGACAAGAGACCTGAGGAGGATGACACACAGCCATGACAGCTGGTCTGAATTAGCCAAAGGGATATTGCATGCCATATAGCGTCATGCTCAGCCACGAAAACTGGGGCAGAGGAAGAAGAAGGAGCTTCCAAGGCAGCCAGTGCTCGGAGACAGGCTGGGCATCTTGTGGGAGAGATGATTAGTGATTGCTTGTGGTTTGCCTTTTCTCTTTCCTTCACCGGTTAAACAAGTTTTCTCGCTTTTCTTGTTCCTGTTGTGTCCCCCATCCCGCTGTGGGTGAGTAAGTAGCTGTGTGGGAGCCTGGCTGCTGGAGAGGGTCAGCCCCCCACAGGAGCAGTCACCCTGTCTTCCTGAATGAAATTGCTGCACGTATGAAAGGTGAACCAAGCCAAATGTAAGTCTTGAAAAATGGGAGTGAAACAACACTAGAATGCTTACATTTGAATAATCATAGAGAAATGAGTATTGGGTTGCATATATCGAGTGGAGATTTCTGCAGAGCACCTCGATAATATTTGGCTGATTCTGATGACATCTCTATCAGACAATGCTTTGCCTATCCATCCCACATGCGTAGAACAGATTCCTGTCCAAAGTTATATCTATGAAGCGGTATTTAATGTGCTCCTGAGCAATCCATCTGAGCCCTGTGCCTGTGGCAATATCACAGGAAATGCCAATGCACAGCGCAGAAAATGTCAGCTTTCCATGAGGCAAGCAAAGAAATGCTATTCCTTTATGCTATAATATGTTGCCTCATGCCGTTTTCTTGAAGGTAGATATTTCTTGGTTTATGTTTGCCTTGCTGAAGGTTTGGAAGCCAGAGCACAGGCTAACCTGCTGCACAGGAACGTGGCACTTAGTGGGTTCAGTGTGATAAGGGAGACTAATGTCCCAGCTTTGATCTGCTGTGTGACCACAAGCAAGTCACTTCACCTCTCCATGCTTTAATTTCTCCTCCTTTCCTTCACCTGTCCGGATTATTAATTTGGATGTAACCCCTTCAGAGGGAGACTGTCTCAGGTTTTTCAGGCACTATGGTAGAGAAGGCTGACCTCTCTGACATTAGGGAGTGAGTGGTTGCTGAGACACACACAGGCAGTGTACTGTAGTGAGCTATGGTGGCTGAAGGTCTAAGAGCTGTTGACCTCCCCATGGTCCTAACTCTTCATGACTAGATAAATCTGGGTGTGCAGTTGGGTCCCATGGCAAACTGTCAAGGTTTGCCTCCACAGGTCCTCCCGGTTTTGCTTTCTCCCACAGCCTGGGAGTAAGATTACCTTCACGCCGTCGTGTCCTCGTTACTACTGAATTTTTCACAAGCCACCGGAGCCTCAGGAAAGGCAAACTGGTGACCATTAGCCTACTAGGGAGCTCTCAGCCCCATCAGAGGTACTGTATAATTGTTGCTAGCCATTAATGAAGATGACTGTCACAGGCACACTTTCCATTTCTGCAGCAAAAGGTTCTGTGAAGTCTGGAGGGAAACGGGGAGGAGGGTCTAGGGACCGGTGAACTGCTCTATAGCAGAAGACCGTGCAATAAAGGTGAAAAATAACTTCTGCTGATTTCAGACCAACAGTCCAAAGAGCAGAGGGAGGAGGAAGAGGAGGATTCCAGCGCCGGGAGCAGCCAAGCGGAGCGGCGTGTCCCTGGCACGGGAGGAGCGGAGGACATGCCTTCCGCAGGGATTACGCAGAGCTGCTGGAAGTGAAGCCTGAAAACCTGCAGAACGGAAGCTTGGAAACCGAGCCCTGGACTGAAAGCGGGTAATTTACCTTATTTGAAATGAAAACAGCTTAAGTTGAAGCCAGCCGGAAATTCAGCTGACTTGAAGCTGCAAGCAAAATTAGCATAACAGGCTGCAGGTTGAAACATGGGGGAGGCAGAGTGAGGGACTGAGCCCTGACGGCTGGCAGGGGAAGGAAGCTGCTGCTTCTGCAGTCCTATTCAAAATTATCCCTTCAAGCTAAAAAATCATTGCAAGACCAGGCTGGAAGACCGTAATAGTGCCTGCTGGCCTTAACTGCAACAAGCAAAAAAAAAAAAGATGACTGCAGCAGAACGATCATTAAAAGGAATAAGAGTATGACTAGCCCCCCAGACTGGTAGAGCATGGTAAATACAAATGACAGACCGAAACATCTTGGCCAGGAGTCTGTCAATGTAAATCAATGTAGCTATGCCCCTGACTTCCACAGTGAAGCGGGGCCAGTTTATTCCATTAAGAATCCAGATCTTGAATGCAAGTGTGCATAGCCTGTGTCTGCAAAGTGCACCGTGCTGGGTGGGAGCTGGGGGGGAGGAGAGGGCCACAACCCACTATATCACGTTGAAAGACCCGAGGTAGCTCTCATGACTTAGCTTCAGTATCAGAAGTCATCTAATCACAGTGGTAGCCAGGGAGGCTAACTCAGCCATGCGAGCTAATGTATCCTGCTACTCCTGTTAGACTAATTCCAGTCCCCAAGCTAATTCTTGTAGAGCTAGCCTGTATAATTCAACACTACACTGCATTGGCAAACCCTTAAGGAGCGTGGCCGCATATGTGTGCAAGAAAGAGAGCACAGTTAAGTGATGCTGTACTCACAGGCTTGTGAATATCTGGGAATTTTATTTGCCCATGTACTGACAACAAAAGATCCAGTCCTTTTCCTAATGTTCACAAACCAGGCTCTGTGTCACTAAGTGGCTTAATTTGAAAGACATAGTGATTAATGTAACCAGCTATAATAGGGCACCAGTGATTCTGCTTCTGAGATTTTTCTCTGCACCTACACTAGCAGCAATGAAGGTAACCTCTCCTTATTGTTTGAAACAACAAGTTTTTTCTCAAGCATAGAGATTTTGCACCAGTTTGCCAGGCTGCAGTCCAGTGTCATTGCATGCAGGGTAAGATAGTGTTGTGTCTGAACAGCATTGGGTTCTTACTGCAAAGTAATATTTTTCCAAGGCCTGGAGTGGATTTCCTAGAATACAAATACCACAGAAGTCTTACAGAAGTGATCCCATGAAAAGAGATCCAGAATGCATCTTTTCATACAGGCCACGCAGAGCAGTCACTGTGTCATTAGTGGGCCATCGGTCAACATTTTATTGAGTTAATCTGAGTTTGGATACAATATCCCAGTGTCTCAGGATCTCTGCTGCATTTACAGGAGCAAGCGGCTGGGCGGAATGTGTGATCAGCAAGTTCACCAGTGTTCTCAGTGAAGCATAAACATGAATGAGCCTAGACATGCTTGGAAGCCCAAAAAAGTATTAATAAAACTTGCTCAGTGTTTTTAATGAAGGTGTTTGGAGCAGTAAGATGATAGAAGTCATCTCCAACTCGAGCAGCAAGCACACAGCCATGTTGAGTCAGCTGAGGAGAGCAGTGACAGCAAACACATATTTTCTAAAGGAAGCATTTCTGTGTGATTATCTTCTGTCTCTAAAAAACAGGCCCTAGCTGAAATTTTGAAACAAGCCATCTTCTATATATCATGGATTCCACACACATAAAAAGAGCAAAAAATACACAGTGGGCTTTTTTTAAAATCTGTTTTTCCAGAAAGAAATACTGTTGCAGACATAAAAGTTTTTCCAGGCTTGCCCTGGGCACTCCTTGAAATACGCTGTATGGACAATACGCAATCAAACCTCTGGCTGTCTCTAGGAGATATTCATCCTGTCTCTCCTTGGCAAGCTGGGTTTCCTGTCCAGCCCCACTGGATTTATTGCCTCATTGTGGTGGAAAAAAAAAAAAAAAATCGAGGCTAGTGACAAGACCGTATATGGGTATGGAACAACCGAGATGAACTAGAAGGGGGGAAAAAAAAAAGAAGAAAAGTGGGTATAATTACAAGTCAATTAAATATAAATCATTACAGGGATAAGAGGAAAGGAACAGCATGCAGAAACCTGCAAGAAATACAGGTGTTCTCTGACTTTCTCCCTCCACCCTTGCGGATTAGGAAGGCTGAGGAGCAGTGCCCGTACTGGCACCGTGAACGATCTTCACATCTGCTGGGTGGGATTTCCAGCCGTCGACGAGCACAAGGTAGATTAATGATGCAGCAGCACCATTAAAGAAAGCAGCGGCAGGAGGCTGAGATCTTTTGGCCGGGTTGGTTTGTGCTTCCATTACTGCCTAGTAACACATAACTCTTTATGAGGGCATAAAATTGCTCTTTACTAATGTTTTTCTCATTCAAAGGTCAGCGAAGCCACAGTGAAAGTTAAAGAGGAGTGCATGGCTCTAATGGGATTGCTGAAAGCAGCCAGCCACCTTCAGAGAAGAGGGACTTCATCTTGCATCTCATAAGGGACAACCTGTGCCTGCTCCTCCATCCACAGCTTGGTTGCCACCAGCATGGGCCGGGGGCACATGTGGCAAGTGGGATGGCAGCCAGGGGGGCTGCTTTTTGCCAGGGTGCAGATTTGCCCAGCTCAAGCAAGGTTTGTAAAAAGCCACAAACCCTTTATTCATACCAGAGTACGGCCCCAAAAATGACAGTCCAGAGTCAAACCAAGATAACCTGGTCCCATTAAGAGTGGAAAATGGCCTCGGCTTCATTGAAAAGAGTCACAAACCCAAAAAGTGCTCTTTTCAGAGGCACCATTCCAGTTCTGACTCAAAGGCACAGTGCTCAGGCAGCGTAAAGCAGCGTGGCTCTGCAGACAGTTCACACCAAATCAGCTGCTGGCCAGTGTGTTAAAAAAAAAAATCCTTCAAATTGTCAGTCAGTCTGTGCTTCATTATTTGCTTCTTACCCGTTTCTAGTGATTCTATACCAGCGCCGATCGGCGACAGTGCCATTGAGAATCTGCTGATTCAAATTCCTCCCTCCCCAGCAGAAAGCCAGTGGGAGGAAGGAAGAAAGAAACACAACTCGACATTCTATTTTTCCCCCTTCAAATAAACCCTAAATTGCTTCTTTAATGCACTGGAGGTTTTGAGCGGGGTAGGAAGCTCTGGTACAGAATGGGGCTACAATTTTGTTAAAGACAAGCTCTGCAGCAAGCCTGTGAACTCCAATAAATTTGTAACTCTGTTCCCAGTCAGAAACAGAACAATAGCCTCTCCTGTTTAATTGTGGATTGCAGCGAGTGGTTTCGTGCTCAAACCCTCTTGTAATGTAGTCCTCTCCTTTTAATCATCAAAGGTGATCTCTGCCAAAGCAGCTGACAGTTGCATTTGATCAAGTGTAATAGGAACAGTCAGATCTTCCAGGATCCTTGTAGTTACCCATTTTCCATGTGTAATTCCAGTCTATTTCATACAAGTTTAATATGACAACTGTATTACAAAATTAGAGGGAGGATTTGGGGTGAGATGACTCACTGTTTTTTTTATTATAAAGTCTCATCTCAAAACAAAAGCCATTTTCTATTCCCAGCCCTGCTACTGACCCCCTGTATGACCTTGAACAACCTTTGATGTCTAGATCCCTTCTTCTGCTTTGCCTGTCATTGCTATTTAGGCTGTGAGTTAAGCAGAGCAGGGACTGTCTGGTTTGGGGTCCTGGTGTAATAGGTAGCACAGAGGAGCGTGCACTTAGAGTCGGTGACATCTGGACATTAACATCACTGGCATACATATTAGTAGGTTTATAAATATTTATATTTATCACAATATATGTGTACATAGATATATAGAGATATATATGTATATATACTCATTTAAGCATGCTCCAGAGTGGCTTTAAATTCAAGAATGAGTATTTTAAGGGTGAGGAATCCCAGTTTTAAAACCAAGCAAGAAGACCCATCCTCCATCCTTCAATACGACTGCACTTCAAATGGATTTGCCAGGAGAACTTCTTTTGGACTTTGCCCTGTGGTTTCCACAGTTCAGTTTACATTGGCCCTGGTAAAGCAAAGCAAAACATTTGTTGTGTGTGTCAGCTGCCAGCTAGACCCACCAGGGACGCTCAGAGATGTCCACTGCCTGGGTGTAGACCACATCTACTCTGCAAAGAGTTTTTATTTTATTGCACCATAGGTCGGGAGGAGCATCAAATCACTTGCACTTGTGTCAGATGTCAGCATTTGGGAAGGTGGTTGGCGGTGGGGAGGGCGGAAGACAGTCAAAATGAAAATGGTTTGGTTAATTAATTGCAAGCACTGCTTGAAGGACCGGCACGTATATTTAATCAGTTGCCTAGTAACAAACGGTGTATGATGTGAATGCTATCAGCCCGCGGCGTGAGCAAAGGATGGTCCCTTTCTGTTTTTATCAGCCTCCAGCATGCACACTCTGGGCGTTGCACGCCCGTGTGCTCAGAAGGGCTGCTCTGCCACCTCACAAAAGCCTCTCGGTGGCAAGGAGTCCCCCCCCTATTTTGGCTCTGCCATTTCTGCTCCTCCCCCAGACATCTCCGAGGGAAGACTGTCTCTTCTTACAGGGAGTGACCTTTTCAATGGTGAATCAAATGACAAGAAAAATTATCCAGATCTCCCCTCCCCTCCACCCACCTTTTTTCCTTTATGAAGTTATCTACACACTGGGAATAGAGCACAGGCATTGCTGCTGCTCACGTTCTGTTACTGACACCGGTGTCACCATTAATGGTATATATCTTCCATAAAAACCTGTGCAGAGAAAACCGGAGAATCATTGGCTTTGGGACAGAGGCAGAATTAATAAGAAAGTGGGTTTGTTGTTTGGTTTTTTTTTTGCAGTGACCTTAAAGAAAGAAGGGCAATGGATGGATAGAAGCTGGATTGCAGCACATAAAACCAGCCCAAGACAAACTGTACAGTGCTGTTTCCTGTAGGTGAAAAAATAACTCATGACCTGACAGGCAACTGAACATTGAGTACTCCTTTGGTGCTAGTTTTAGGAGGGAATTTGACAACAAGAATTTGCTTGTAGTTTTCCACCACCCGTATGCCATTATATTAGCTGGGCCTGATAATGCAAGGACACAAAAAACGCTCACACCGCCTACCCGTATTGCAAAAGAGAAATAAAAAGGGAACATCCATAAAATAAAAGCTCCCATTTATGTTTTAACATGCCATGACAATGTTTGTGTGTCCTTATCAGGGCTTTCTCTCCTCCCTCCCCCCTCTCCATTTGTAAATCCCACTGGATAAAAGACTACATCTTCCATAAAGAATTCCCACCAGAAATCTTTATAAATCCTCCATCAGTGAAATACTCTGCTGTCATGCTGAGCAGAAGCTAATCTAATTAAGACGGGATCTGCTAAATTTAATAGCCTGCTATGAATTTTTACGGACATCTGGTAACTGGAAGGTTGGAACGACTGACACATCAAATACACATTGTCCAAATGACCACTATCAGTCCGATTATTTTCCCTTTTTCGGTCACTTGTAGCTGATGTAGGATGCAATCACCCCCTCAGGATACACCCACGTGACTCCATCTCAAATTAATGGGGGTTATGGTGCGTACATGTTGGAAAGCAGAAGTGGGCTCTTGATGCTTCCTCTAATGTTGTTTTTTCCTGATTAATGAAGGATCAGGATATACATGCATTATATTTCATTGTTTACAAATACTGTAAATGGTATAGCATGAGCTGGAGCACCTATTGGTGCAATTGCCTTCAATATCTGCAAGTTATGAACTTGACTAGCAGCTTTCCTCAGTCAAAGCCTACATCATGGCCTCTGGCTACGCACAGTATTTATTCCCAGTGGGGACCAAAGGAGTTCCACCATTTTAACCGTCTCTCCCCAGCCCAAGGGTGAGCTGTTAGCAGGGGAAGGCAGAGTTTGGAGGGTAGGGTTATTGAGTTTTTTATCCCTTAAGCTTCTAGTACGAAGACAAGTTGAAACCCTCTAGTGATCCCCAAGAAATGGTGAACTGAGCTGTTTCAAGGCTGGTTCTATCCCATGAGCCATTACTTCGAGAAGGGGGCACATTTACAGAAGTGCACGTAATTCTCCCCATCTTCGTGAGCCACGGTCTGAGAATGCCCCATTAATGAGCTCCTGGCAATTTGTGGCTTACTAACTCATCAACAAGAAAGCGCATGAACATTATTTCCACCCAGCAGATTCCACTGGTGTTTAGGCACCCCTCTGAGCTGCTTATAATAAAACCACAAATACACACACACACACACACATAGTTTACTCATAGTTATGTAATTTTCAGACAGGGCAGACAGCTCACAAGGCACGGTGCCAAACCTTTCAGAATAGACAGTTTACACTTTAAAACATGTATTTCCTTATTTGCTGTCTTGGTAAATAAAACCATTTTTCTGAAACTCCCCTCAGCCATCTCTCCCTACACCCATAATAAAGGACTCAAGTAAATTCAGCAACACAGTGGGAGTTGTGTCAACCTGATGTGATGAGTTGGCACTTGAAAATTTAATCTCTTTACCATCCACCAGCATTAAATCTGTGTAGTGTGACTTTTAAACACGTGCCAAAGAGCAGGGAAGTTACAGTCCTGGCTTACAGATTACTTAGGCCCTGGCTTCGTGAAACGGGAACAAACGCTTCTGGGGCCAAGTGGAGAAAACTGGGCTCCATGTAAATAAAAAAGCCTCGCTAAAGTAATGTGGATGTTGGTACAGTTAAGTTGGAACATTTGTAGCGTGAAGAGACAGGAAAACCAGCTGAAATCACAACTGGTACACGCACAGGACAGTCTGTGTGTCCATCAGTGCAAATCATGCCTGTGGTGCTGCGTTGACGTACCCCAGGAAGAGATTTTACTGGCAGTAAAGAAAAAAAAAAAAAAGGCTGTTGTTTTTGGAGCTCTGAGTCTTCTCTGCAGCCATGGGTAGACCTGCCTCCCCAAACAGCAAGGTGGGCACTGCCACGGTCTCTGAGGAAAAAGGTAGAATAGCACATCTCCCTCCCCACAGATGAGCAAACTGGGCACCTTTGTTCAGCCATTCCTAGGCACTCATTGCCTGGCATTAAGAAAGCCGGGGGGTCTTGCAGTCACAGATGTGCAAGCCAGGCCCAAGCCTCCCTTCCTGCCATTGCTCCCCACTGCTCCATTCCAAATGTGGACCTCTACACTCACAGAGGAACAACTTTACCCCACAGTTAGGACATTTCATGTGTTCTTGGCAAGACACAGTCTTGACCTGCTATGGATTAACTGTCCGAGTGAACAGAAACAGATACAGTCTGCAGAAGGATGTCTATGACTTCGTTACAGAGTGACACTGAATCAATTGTGTGGGCCAGGCTAATGTTGGTTATTCTTTCTAGGGAAAATGTGAAATTAACTTATAGTGGTATAATGTGATTCCAGAAATGAGGTATACATCTTGCCTGTAATGGCTTTTGGTTATCAATATCCATGTTTGTTGCTATTGTCTGTTCAGAAAGAAATGAGAATGTGCAAAGGGCAGTAAAGGTGTACAGATGTTCATTTTGTTGATGGTAAATAAAATGGAATTTTAAGTAACATCATCAAAGCATTTGCTAAAAAGTAGATGTAGTTATTATAGTTGAAGCTAATTTATACACATTCTAGAAGCCCCTTAAAGGACCTGAAAAAATGCATAATATGAGAATTAAAAAGTCATGTCCGTGGCATGTAGTTTATCTTAAAATTTATGGTAGAAGATGATGATCTCCTTTACCTATGATAGACCATACAGTAAGAGGGTTTTGTTGCTTCTTAAATAAGTTACATTTGGGTTAGCATTTACAGACATTTTCAGAAGAAGGAAGGAAGGAAGGAAGGAAGGAAGGAAGGAAGGAAGGAAGGAAGGAAGGAAGGAAGGAAGGAAGGAAGGAAGGAAGGAAGGAAGGAAGGAAGGAAGGAAGGAAGGAAGGAAGGAAGGAAAAATTGGAAAAATTTGTTACAATATCTAGACAATTAATTTCCCACCTATGTTTCATGAAGACGAAGTGGAAATCAGAATTTTAAGTCAGTAGGTATTTGTTCTTATTTACTTCTTTAGACCCTCCACTCAGTCCTTTAAAAATCAAAGCTGCTGCTGCACAGCTACCTAATTTAGAAGATGTGCATATTTCTAAAGGAAATGTACCATTATGCTGAGACAGTGACATCATTCTTTATGGATGTTTCCCCGAGTGACAGGAACTGAAAACTATGGCTAGTGGAGAGCAGAATTGAACACTCACATGCCCAGTGAGTGTCATAGCCACCCAAACTGCCTGTTTTGTGATATTTTTCTGCTTCTCTGAAAATGAGGCAGCAAGCCAGTGTGGGTTTAATGAAGCCATTTTCAAGATGTAGTCATCTCCAGGACAAGTTCCTGGCAGTGAGACACACAAAAGGGACATGTCACCTGGCCTGCTTAGGAGCCCACCTCTTGTCAGCCAAGCTGTCTTATGTATCAAAGTGTTGTCTATGTCATTTCTGGTTTGCTTCTAGCTAGCTCAGATGGTTCCTCAGGTAGTTGGTTTTGTAAAGATTTTTCTCTGTAGGTACCATATTTCCTGCAGCCAGTTTATGGAAACTCTGGGGGTCCAGCCCTAGTGAGGCGCATGGAAGCCAGGTGCAGTGCCTGTTGTGGCAATGTCACAGTGCTCCTGGATTTCAAACCCTTTGTACAACTTTACCTATTTGTCAATTTTGTGGGAACCTCTAATTGCTCAGTAGTCGTACACTTCAAAGCTCTTCAGCTCAGGAGGCAAGTGACAGCCACCCAGGATCTATTCCCACCAGCCACAATCAGCCAAGCTTCTCACGCCTAACTCTCCCCAAAACAAGCCCTGCCTCCACATGGGAAAAGCTCAGGATCTCCTATGCTAAACATATACACAGCGTTTACATGTATGCTCCACTCTCAACCTCCATATGAAAAATAATATCATGCTCTGGTCTTCACTGGTAAAGATGTTGACTGTAAAAATGCAAACTATCAAGCATTGCTAATTTAATCACACAGTGGCCGACTCCTTTAATAGGTGTAACTAGAATATCTAACAGATACAGAAAGTTTTGCTTGTAAAACATCCAAGTCAGATGCAGGAGAGAACTTCTACATGCAATGCCTTCAAAAATTCTGTCTGGGTGGACTATAATGTTAAATAGCTCTTTCCACTGAGGATGAGTAAAACAATCCCGTAAAATGTATTCTCTTGGCTAGCTACTAAAACTCAGAATATTTTTTTTTTACATTAAATTTTGTTTGCACGTTTGTGCATCAAATGGTAGATGTTAGTGACTTTTCCGGAGGTTTTCTTTACCTCAGACCAGCAATTAAGAGATACCAAGTAGGCAGTTTCTGAGTGTGCTCGCAGTGGATGAGCTGTGTAAACAATTTTACAGGGCTTCATGTCCAGATTAATAACAACATACTAGAGGTGTTCATTTGCAGAGTGCATAAATCCCATAAATTAGAAGCGAGTGTGGTACCAAGAATCCTCATGGAAGCCACAGATGATAGCTGCTATTCCAGACTGTGCCTGTTCCTACACATCCAGGATATCAGACCTGCTGCTGTAGTAATACCAAGCATTGATTTTCTCCAGCCTGAGAGCTAGCAGCTTACAGAACCATTTATCTTGACACCACCCAGTGCTGCCCAGTGAGGAGCTCCACAAGATTGCTCCTTCCACCCCACCGGTGGTTTAGAAAAGCACAGTGATCAAAGGAAGGTTAAAAATTTTGTGTGGGAGATACAGCTTCTGCTAACAGCATGGGAGACTTATTCACCCCAGAGTGTAGGAGCTCATTTCATCACCCTGGTGCCTCCCCAGACTCCAGCACAAAATGATTTGTTAAAACTCTCCCTGCCGTCCGTCCCATCTTACCACACACACAAGTCTGCAGGGGTGAAACCTGCCTAGTTCCACACTGCACATAAAAGCCTGTTTACACACATACACTTGTTTGTTGGCCTCCAGACCTATTTGTGGGCGCATGTACCTCAGGGTGGGCCCGTACATCACCCTGGAGCCCCTAATGAGGGAGCACAGTTGCTATGTTGTTTTTCACAGGAGGGATGAGCAGTCTGGCTGGAAAGCCCCACCAACACCGCTGCCTTGCTCCTGGGAGCAGCTCATGTCTCTCTGTCCTGGGTAAGTTTGCCCTCACCAGCTTGCGGTGGGACTTTAGCCCTAAATCAATAAGCTACTTTCTTATCTTTACGAACAGATTCTCTTCAGAAACATGTATTCTCTTGGGCTGTTCTGGGCCATTTTCTGTCACAAAAGGGATGCAGTTCACTAATGTGTAAAGCAGGGAATAATACACATCAAGAGGCACCATATAGCAAGAGATAGCCATTAAAAAATCAACACGTCCTCTTCCTTTTCTGGCATTAACCAGAAAATCCTCCAGAACCCTGTGAGATCACCATGCAGACATAGGGAGTCATGTATTGGTAGCCATTTCCCTTCAGCCAGCATGTCATCCTCCCATGCGAGGAGTCACCTCTTCCCCAGGTTAGCGGCTGAGAGAAGATGAGGGCTCAGGCAGAGCTGAGGCAAGCTGAGAAAGCTCCAGGCCACCAAAGCCCCTCCACTTCTTCCCCTCCAGCAGGTCTCTCCCTCATCTGAAGCAACACCCTAGCCCATGTGCATTGGCCATTTCCCATGTTTGTTGCTTTTTCTGCTTTGTCTGTGTTTGAATCCTCTTCCATGTTAGCCCAGAGACCTAAAAGGCAACCTGTCCCACGTCCCTCAGACCTTTATTCTAGGTTGGGAGTTTACAAAGGTGAAAGAAAATTTAAGTTGAGGTTTGTAAGTTGCCTCAATAGCCAGGAATCTTGCTTTATTAGCTCAGCTTATGAAGGTAAATCTCAGCATGCACTATTTATACTGGCCTTGTACTTGAGACTATGGGTTGGGGCAGCCTGCCCTGTCAGCCTGATGCTGGAAAGCCCACAGCTGCCACCATAGTGCCAGGGAAAGAAGCACCCTACAGATGCTATTAGAGGAACAGTGTCACTGAGAGACAGGGCAGGAGCTCTGAGCTCAGAAATAACCATGAATCCTGATAGAAAAAGTTAAATACAGACAGGCCAATATGAAGAGCTACAGCCAGAAGTTGCACCTGCACACTGGTTAGGGCAATGGTGTGCATTAAACACTCACTTTCATCTCCATAGGAGCTAGCAGATGTGTTGGCTTCAGTGTCCCCGAGTGGAGTCAAAAGCCTTTGAAGTTCCTTTGTGTTGAAGAACAGCTGCAGCAAAGTGCAGCTTAAAGCCCAAGCCTACCTAAACCAGTCAGGGCTTATATCTGGTAATGTCAGCTCCAGGTGGCCCACAGTAGGATTTAGGGTTTTGCCCTGCTTGCACAGCAAGGAAGGTGGTAGAGCTGGCACTGGGTACACATAACAGGTAGAGCAGCATAGCTAACCCATCATAAAAAATCCAGGTTTAAAAACCACTGAAGACTAAAAGATATTGTAGATTTTACTGCAAAAGAGTTAAGCATAGTGGCCAACTCAAGTTAAAAACTCTGGGTCTACCTTGTCACTAGTTGGGGTTTCTCAGTATGGTAGTGAGCATATATCCATGTCCTGCACTACACAAACATGGCATCACAGCAGTACGGACAATTCCAGCATTAGGAAGAGAGAATGAGACCAGAGTTAGCCAATACACATGGTCACAGTCATGAAGGGGAACCCAAGGGCAATCGCAAACAGCTAAATTCAAATAAAAAAGGAGATCCTGCTTCCCAATGTAAAAAGGTCCAAAATTAGGTCAGGAAGAGCAAGCCCCAGCCTAATATCGATCGCGTCCCCTAATCTAGACAAACCATTGAGTGTTTCCTTTCAAGTCATCCGCTTTCCTCCCTCAGGACTCAGGGTTTGGCTTCATAGCTGCTATTTTCTACATCAGATATAAAATGCAAATGCATGGGAAGGCACAACAAAGTTTGAAACTGGCCCAGAAGGATGCTAGAAAAATGGAGAACTCCTTGTCTCTGTCTGATGAAAGGGAAGGAATCAGTAATGCTGAATGTAGGCTTAGTAGATAAACACTGTATTAAATAAGCATATCCATTCTTAGCCCCTAAGCTAGCAGAGCACAGAAGCACATGCAAAATCAGAAATGTTTGAGTAGTCCTATTTATTTCAATGGAATTACTCCCATGCTCAAAGTTATGCACATGTTTAAATGCTCTGTTGTACTCCAGTCTTAAAAAGCAGTCCCTTTTTCATATCCTGTGAGTTGTCTATAATTTTAGCATCCAAGGAAGGGGGTAAGCATTAATTTTTGATTATTACAAATAAGCAACTGAAACCGAGTGGACTGTTTGGTGGATGAGGATAGTTGCATCCAGAGGTATGGTAAATGACTTAATGTCCAGATGGAGATTGGTGACAAGTGGTGTCCCTCAGGGGTCCATACTGGGACCAGTACTGTTCAATATCTTCATCAATGACAGAGACAATGGGATCAAGTGCACCCTCAGCAAGCTTGCAGATGACACCAAGCTGAGTGGTGTGGTTGACACACCTGAGGGATGGTATGCCATTCAGAGGGACCAGTCCTACAAGAAGGACTTGGGGCACTGGTGGATGAAAAGCGGGACATGAGCCAACAATGTGTGTTCGCAGCCCAGAAAGACAACTGTATCATGGGATGCATCAAAAGAAGTGCGGCCAGCAGGACAAGGGAGGTGATTCTGCCCCTCTACTCTGTTCTCATGAGATCCCACCTGGAGTACTGCATCCAGCTCTGGAGCCTTCAGCAGAGGAAAGACATGGACCTGTTGGAGCAGGTCCAAAGGAGGCAGCAAAGATGATCAGAGGGCTGGAGCACCTCTCCTATGAGGACAGGCTGAGAGAGCTGGGGTCGTTCAGCCTGGAGAAGAGAAGGCTCTGGGGACACCTTATTGTGGCCTTTCAATACTTAAAGGAGGCCTGCAGATAAGATGGGGCAAATATTTTAGCAGGGCATGTTGTGATAGGACAGGGGGTAAAGGCTTCGAACTGAAATAGGGAAGATTTAGATGAGATATAAGGAAGAAGTTTTTTATAATGAGGGTGGTGAAACACTGGCCAGGGTTGCCAGAGAGGTGGCAGATGCCCCATTCCTGGAAACATTCAAGGTCAGGTTGGATGGGGCTCTGAGCAACTGATCTAGTTGAAGACATCCCTGTGTATTGCAGGGGAGGTAGGATAGGTGAACTTTAAAAGTCCCTTCCAACTCAAACTATTCCATGATTCTATTATTCCATCAATAGTATTGCAAGGGAAAAGATGGGTCACCCATTGCATGAAATAATTGTGATGAGATTGTCATTCCTAAACTATGCTGTCTTGAATGTTTGAGTTTGCTTTTCTTGATTAACATAAATGCTCCTTTCTACTCATATGGTAAAAAAAAAAGTTGCACCTGAATAATTTTGTTTGCATTTCATTTAAATACTTCTACCAATAACTAACAGTTAAACCCCCAAAGCAGTTCAGTTCTCCCAAAAGAGTAGGAAATGAGATCCACATTCTTGCCTAAAAGCCAGTTTAGGATATGGCACTCTAGAAGTGCTGTTCTAAATGGGCACAATAATTCCTATCCAAAGGCTTTTCAGCCCTTGTATCTCTAATCATTTGTTGATCCACACCAAAGGAATGGAGCATGGGTAGGTAAAGCTCTTCCTATATATGGTGTGCAGGACTTTTCCTTGCTTCATGGGTGTGCCTGGTGGAGCTATGCTGAAATAATGAATGTTTTAAATTGATTGAGATCTTGTAACAGAAAATGATTTGTTGTAATCACTCAGACTTCTTTTATGTTTATTTACAAAGGCTTTATAACCTGGGATGATGCAACCCCAAAAGCTTACAAGTTTTAATATCAGTTTACTGTGGGCTGAATAGAAGCTTTGAAGACCAGCAAGAAAACTGGAAGTTTATAATGGGCTGCTGCAAGCTAAAGCAGTTGATAGGAAGAGTTCCATAGTCACTGTGCTTGAAAACTCCACAACATACGGAGCACAAAGAGCCAAAACTCCTTTCCTCTTTGGAGGTCGCTCTCCAGGATTTACCCTGACACTTGCTGAACAGACTGCATGAAAGAGATGTCTTGTCTTGTTCTGCTGGTTATCATTCTTGCTTTTTTTTTTTCCCCCCTCAAAACGATTTCAGCAAAGACCATAAGCTTGTGACAGAGTGAATTTGTGATCTTATCCAATCATCTGGGCTGTTTGCAAAACTTCAGTAGGTGGCAGCGTTTTGTTGATAAATGTTTTGTTATCCAAGTGATCTCATTTAGTGCAACTGTTGCAATATTAATAAACTGAACTTATGATTGCATTTGCCAGGACTGAAAATATTGCCATCCTATCTGGCATTTGCTCTTATCCGAACTGACAACAACATCCATTGTATTTATAAAAGGGGAAAGTCTCTGTGTTTGTACGTGTCAGGGGCAGAGGGGAGAGGGAAAACGAAGAGAGAAGCAAAGGCAGATTACGATTAAAACACTGATGTTGTTGGCCACATGATTTGTGATTGTAATAGATGAGCTTTCTGGCAATTCTGTTGAATTGTCACTCATGGCTCAAAATTACGGTTAGTAGGTTATTCCCTCACCTCTAGCTCACCAGTTCATATCAAGCTATGCCATTCAGAGGGACCAGTCCTACAAGAAGGACTTGGGGCACTGGTGGATGAAAAGCGGGACATGAGCCAACAATGTGTGTTCGCAGCCCAGAAAGACAACTGTATCATGGGATGCATCAAAAGAAGTGCGGCCAGCAGGACAAGGGAGGTGATTCTGCCCCTCTACTCTGTTCTCATGAGATCCCACCTGGAGTACTGCATCCAGCTCTGGAGCCTTCAGCAGAGGAAAGACATGGACCTGTTGGAGCAGGTCCAAAGGAGGCAGCAAAGATGATCAGAGGGCTGGAGCACCTCTCCTATGAGGACAGGCTGAGAGAGCTGGGGTCGTTCAGCCTGGAGAAGAGAAGGCTCTGGGGACACCTTATTGTGGCCTTTCAATACTTAAAGGAGGCCTGCAGATAAGATGGGGCAAATATTTTAGCATGGCATGTTGTGATAGGACAGGGGGTAAAGGCTTCGAACTGAAATAGGGAAGATTTAGATGAGATATAAGGAAGAAGTTTTTTATAATGAGGGTGGTGAAACACTGGCCAGGGTTGCCAGAGAGGTGGCAGATGCCCCATTCCTGGAAACATTCAAGGTCAGGTTGGATGGGGCTCTGAGCAACTGATCTAGTTGAAGACATCCCTGTGTATTGCAGGGGAGGTAGGATAGGTGAACTTTAAAAGTCCCTTCCAACTCAAACTATTCCATGATTCTATTATTCCATCAATAGTATTGCAAGGGAAAAGATGGGTCACCCATTGCATGAAATAATTGTGATGAGATTGTCATTCCTAAACTATGCTGTCTTGAATGTTTGAGTTTGCTTTTCTTGATTAACATAAATGCTCCTTTCTACTCATATGGTAAAAAAAAAAGTTGCACCTGAATAATTTTGTTTGCATTTCATTTAAATACTTCTACCAATAACTAACAGTTAAACCCCCAAAGCAGTTCAGTTCTCCCAAAAGAGTAGGAAATGAGATCCACATTCTTGCCTAAAAGCCAGTTTAGGATATGGCACTCTAGAAGTGCTGTTCTAAATGGGCACAATAATTCCTATCCAAAGGCTTTTCAGCCCTTGTATCTCTAATCATTTGTTGATCCACACCAAAGGAATGGAGCATGGGTAGGTAAAGCTCTTCCTATATATGGTGTGCAGGACTTTTCCTTGCTTCATGGGTGTGCCTGGTGGAGCTATGCTGAAATAATGAATGTTTTAAATTGATTGAGATCTTGTAACAGAAAATGATTTGTTGTAATCACTCAGACTTCTTTTATGTTTATTTACAAAGGCTTTATAACCTGGGATGATGCAACCCCAAAAGCTTACAAGTTTTAATATCAGTTTACTGTGGGCTGAATAGAAGCTTTGAAGACCAGCAAGAAAACTGGAAGTTTATAATGGGCTGCTGCAAGCTAAAGCAGTTGATAGGAAGAGTTCCATAGTCACTGTGCTTGAAAACTCCACAACATACGGAGCACAAAGAGCCAAACCTCCTTTCCTCTTTGGAGGTCGCTCTCCAGGATTTACCCTGACACTTGCTGAACAGACTGCATGAAAGAGATGTCTTGTCTTGTTCTGCTGGTTATCATTCTTGCTTTTTTTTTTTCCCCCCTCAAAACGATTTCAGCAAAGACCATAAGCTTGTGACAGAGTGAATTTGTGATCTTATCCAATCATCTGGGCTGTTTGCAAAACTTCAGTAGGTGGCAGCGTTTTGTTGATAAATGTTTTGTTATCCAAGTGATCTCATTTAGTGCAACTGTTGCAATATTAATAAACTGAACTTATGATTGCATTTGCCAGGACTGAAAATATTGCCATCCTATCTGGCATTTGCTCTTATCCGAACTGACAACAACATCCATTGTATTTATAAAAGGGGAAAGTCTCTGTGTTTGTACGTGTCAGGGGCAGAGGGGAGAGGGAAAACGAAGAGAGAAGCAAAGGCAGATTACGATTAAAACACTGATGTTGTTGGCCACATGATTTGTGATTGTAATAGATGAGCTTTCTGGCAATTCTGTTGAATTGTCACTCATGGCTCAAAATTACGGTTAGTAGGTTATTCCCTCACCTCTAGCTCACCAGTTCATATCAAGCCAATGTTGACAGCATCTGGAAGTCATTACCACTTGGTAACTGTTTGGTGATCTACATTCACTTCCTACTGCATAGATGAGCATGTCAGGAAAAAATCTCATCACAATTGCTATTTGAGAAGCCCAGATTATAAAAGAGACCAAGACTCAGCCCAAGAAAGAGTCCAGTAAGGCTGAAGAGGGTAAGTGCTGCTTGACTGTCCTATTAGAAAAAAAACATTGAAGGTAATTCTTCTATACAGTCTCTGTATGTATATATATACATGCATATGATTACTGGGCATTAATAGAAATACATAATTATTTTTATAGTTAGGTTTCTATGTAACATATACCCAGCTTTGCCTGTTAGGAAAATAACTCACTTCCTAGTCCAAAGTCCAATGCATAATTCTAAACGTAAAGAACAACTTGTGCATAAAAGGGCTGTCCTCACAGTCACCCACCTAACATGCAGTTATCTGCGGTTAAAAAATGAAAAGTAAAGTCTCTGACTCAGTTGCACTCCCAGAAAAGAAGATCAAAGTCATTGGTTTTATTACAGGTTTTTCAGATTAAAACTAACTTAAGTACACCAGGCTTTGGGCTAAATCCCACTACCATTAAGATCTATTACAAAAGTGCTATTGACTTAAACAGAAATTGGATCGGGCCTCTAAAGAACACATTTGGACTAATATAAAGCCTCTAGAAATTAGATGTGATAAATAGAGCAAAGATGCCGAAAGAGGACTTATGACCACATTTGCATGTATGGACATAATTTTTATTATTCAGGAAATTCCCTAAGATTGAGCAATCAAGAAGGGAAAGACAGAATCAATGTTGCCAAATATCAAGGTGATTTAGACCTTGCAGAGGAAATTGCATGAAGATTAAAAGGTCTTTCAGCCTTATGAATGAAAGAGAATTGGGAAGAAGAAAGAGACAGCTATGCTGTGATAATGGCATTGAGATCAAACATCATTTAGGTATGGCTCAAAGCCTACATAAATACTTGCTCTCAACTTTCAGTACAGATTCCACTGTTGAACCTAGGGACAGAAGTACAAATGACAACGTGGGACTAAAATGTTAAAATAAAAATTACACATATAAAGTAGAAGTGAAACTCTGATGGCATTAAGAGCAGATGTTTGTGATGGCTTTGCTTCCCACCATTAATTCACTGGCAGAGTCCAAGAAGTCCTTACTCATGCCAGACCATAGTCATCAGACCTATTCCCCAACTGGTACTCAAAAAGTTTCCAGGGTTTTAAATACTCAAGCCAGCTCTGGAGTGAGAGTGAATGGTGGTACCTCTGTTCATAAAGGGAAAATGAAATGTGGACAACTGAAATAGTAGCTGCTAAGAGGCCTGACTGAAATCAGACAGACTCACCCTTCCCACCTGTGAGGGAAGGGAAATGCCAGACCACCGCTGGAACTGAGATGCCATCTAGGTGAAAATGTTTAGAACTGAATCATTGGGCCTTGATGTCATTGAAACCAAAGGTGAACCAGGGGCTTACAAAGGGGTCAAGATTTCACCCCAAGTGTTTCACTGCAAGATGGTGAATTTGTTACTTCCAACAGACACCTGAAAATGGATGCCAGTGTGAAATCATGTGTTTATACCAATCCAGACTAAGCCTAAGTAGAGCAGAAATTTCCAAGAGACATCTGATGGCACCTAATCAAAGGAGGGTTGGAACTATGCCTGAGATGTAGGCACAATTTCTTGCGGCCACTCCATATCCTGCTTCAGATAGCTGTGGTGATGCCAGCCTCCATCAGCCACTCACTACACTTCTCAACACCTATCTCTGTGATTTCACTTATGCTTCCTGTCACAGTCACAAAGCCGTATTCTTCCCTGTCTTCAAATTTGATCTTAAAAATACTTCCCTTCAAAGGAAGCTTGGCGGCCCTTTGGCACTGCCACCTGAAGACTCATGCCCATTGTCACTGGAGCTGGGAGTGGAGGAAATGCAGCATTCGCATTGCTTAATTTTAAGCATCCAACTTTAAGTCACCATGTCAGCAATCTGATTTCTCTGTTTAATCCCTGAAGAGAGAGACAAGATCTTTCGAGGAATGATCAGGAGGGCTCTGAACTGCCCCCACAGGAGCCTGACTGCAAGGTACTTATTACATTGGCACATAAATTAGTTCTCCAAAGTTAACCCCAATGAACATTCCCCCATTAACACCTTGCATCCTTCATCTGTCAGTATTTACTTTTACTTCGGTGGTAAGCTCTTTGGGACAGGCACCACCTCCTTGTCCCGTCTTGGTTTGGCGTCTATCCCTATTGGGTGCTAGACCATGCCAAGAGGTAAGGAGGTGTGTACCTGCTTCCAACCCACCTCATTCACACCTACCCCTGTTAAGTTCCAGATGTCAGATGCTGGTTTCTCGCAAGCCCCGAGAGCACATCTTCTCACCAGGCACAGGAGGACAGAAGCTGTCTACCACCAGAAGCCGAGTTTTTCTGTTACCCCAACTGTTCCTGAACCCTCGGCGTTGTGCTGTCATAAATGATAATATATAACAGTAAGCTAGGACAGAAGTAGGACTCTTCTAGCTGCCCGCAAAACTATGTTTTATGACTGGCTTGACAAGTTTCAGCCTTTTACTGTTTTGGGACCCTTGGTCTATGAGGAGAGATTGTGTGGCTGAAGCATTAAGTGTAAAGGAGCACATACAGGGAAAAAGCTATAATCTGAGATAAGAAAGGACTTTATAGCTGCTGAGCCAGAATTAATGATGAAATGCAAAGAAGCTGCAGACACCTCAACATAGAGTCAAGAAAGCTAAGAGATATAGAAGTGAGACTCAAAGTAATTGGAAGATATGATGTAAGCATATATTGTATTCAAAGGGATACAAACCTAGAAAATCCTACAGACATGAAGCAGTCCAGTGATGGAAAAGAAGCGATCATGTTAATAATGATGGAATATGCAATAAAAGGTTTGGATTCCCAATCTGCAAGGCACTTAGGCCTGTGATTATTTCTATTGAAATCAATGGAAATGTTTTTGTTCAAGTGCTTTATTTCAATTAAAATGTCTCATCTTCATGATATAAGGATGAAGTTGATCAGTTGAAGCTGAGGTGGAGAGGGTAGACTGTTAACCAGCCTAGTTCAACAGATCCTTGTTGCACAGACAAATTGTAGGTACTGTGAAAATGGGTTTCTTCTTCATGAAGGCATTTGGATGGCTGTTGGTTTTATTTGCCTCCATTAGTTGAAGAGTTAATATTCAGTATTCACACTTAGAGATTGAAATACTCTCTATCTGCAACAAGATGATTACTTGTGTAAATATGTATGTATGAATAGAGGTGTCAGTATTCACATAGGCTTCAGAGAAGAACACAGCACTTAAATGAAAAATTTTGCCCTGAGTGAGGAAGAACATGGTATCCATAGATGGCCTCTAAAAAACATGCCAGCCAGGTCAGACTTCTTCAAGGTGGAGGAACTTGCAGTACTTGCTGTGCCTTGGAGTAAAAATAAGGTCTTCCCAGCTTGCTCTGGTTCAGTGCTTTTGCTAACTGCAGCTTTAATCATAGCTGGATGAAAAGATTAGTGCTTACTATACCACATGGCTGGTGGAGTCTGAGCAGAGGCCAGTGCCTTGGTCAGCTGTCTTTCCTATGATCTTCCTGAGAGCCTTGGAGATTTCCCACTGTCTTGCTTGCACAAGGAGGAAAAGGTTGCCTCCATTTCATTTCACCCACACCTGTTACTGCAAGCAGAGCCTGAGACAGGTGAAGCCAAGGCAGGGCCTGGCTACCTTGTTCAGCATATAAAGGCAGCCACCTGGAAGAAACCAACACACACTTTTGAAATAGAGGGCTAGACCTCAGCTACAGTAGCATAAAATCAGATTAGCTCTATGGAAGCTGGAGTTATCACCCTCTCGCAGCAATGATGCAGTTCTGAGCCTGGCCCACAATGCTGTAAGTACCCGAGCTAAGTTCTGTCCCTGTGTCAGTGTTTGAATACTGAAAAAAGATTTTACAAAGCTTCTAAATAACAGAAGGGCAAAGAGTGCTAAGCAAAGAGGGCTAAGAGATAAGCAGGAAAATAAGAGTTTGTCACGTAGTCTTCATTTTGAAATGTCTAATCCAGGTCATGAAGGACCAGGCTAAAACTCACACGCATGTTAAGTACGCAATGCCCTAAGGTGTGTGTCAACAATACATAAGTGCTCACCCACTAATCTCTTGAAAAGGAATGGAGGTTGAGGAAAGCTGTGTGGCTCAGAGAGAGAAATGCAAATGCAGATCGACCCCGTAATGAAAAACCTTCTTATTAAACTGTGTTTTATCTTGGAGCAGTCCTTCTTTTCGGAACACATCCAAGCAGAGATAAAGGCATCTTACCATACTCATTAAACTGTGCATGGTTTGATGCAATCAGACTCAGATCATTTGCATATGGATCAGTTTAATCTAGTTCTTCCTGTCTCGCACCTATTGTTAATCATGCCTAGACTCCCTCCCCCCTTCCTAATACTCATTCCCCCTCCTCCTCCATTCCTTTGATTCAAGTAGATAAATGAATAGGCATAAGGACATCAACATCTTTCTGAGTGATCATCTGCCTTGTATGCTCAGAATGTCCCGTGTTTTGCTGATTATGTCCTGGTTGGCATCCCATATGTTCTTGATAGTCTGTGTCTTTGCTGATTTAGGAAGACTGAGAAAGACAGAGGAAGAATATTGACTCAGGCTATAAACCCCAGCTTAGGTTTAGCTCTAGCTACAAATTAAGTGAGATTTGTGTTTTCAACTTATTCAGCATCATTAGAAAATATCTCTCCGAGTAGCACGATAAACTGAACAAAGCGACTCCTTTTCTTTCAGGGGCTGAGTATTATTTCTGCATTTAGCCAGCAGTGGTGATAGCTGCTTTTGCATAATCAATCTACAGTGATAGGGCAACCTGGTTTTTTGCACAAGTAGACATTTTTATCTTTTAGGGGCAATACTATTTGGGTCTTTCAATAGGAGTGCTAGAGCTCCGCAAAAGTTTCCCTCTGAATGGATGAGTTTGTGCTGCTTTTTCAGAGAATAATTACAACCACAGGTTGAATGACTTTGCCCCAGATTTATTGTCATGAGTCCCCAACCTTAGCTTTGTTCTTTACTGTAAGGTTTTCGTTTCATAGTTTGGAATATTCTGTCCAGCAGCATCATGATTATGGCCTTGGGGAGGTAATAGGCTTTATGATTGTGTGAAGAATGTGAGAGCAACAGATTGGACAGTTTACACAAAATATCTGGCGTGGTGATTTTTCCACTCAAGGCTGATGCTGTGCAAGTCTGTGGAGGAGATGTTCATGCACCTATATTAAAAACAGGATCGTTATTTTCAGTTTTTGTGTTGTATTCTGTCCACAGCTTTTATATAAAGCCAGTTTTTCACACGACCAAAACTAAATAGGTTGTGTTTGACTGTCTTTCTGCAACTAGAATAATATGTCCTCTGAAAAATGAAGGTTAGGCTCCCAGGAGGATCTGCCTTTCAGCAGCATAGTTTTTTCTTTGGTGTAAGGACAGTGACATAAGTGGGGTTGGATCCAGCTTTCATTCAACCATCATCACACAAAGTGAGCCTGACCTTTCCTTTGTAGCAATTGGTGACCTGGGTGAATTCCCCCAGTCTGGAAGGGATTTTGTCGTAGGCAGAAAGTGGGTGTAAACAGTGCAGGGGCTGAGGGTGGGGGTGGAGGAGAGCATCCAGATTTGATGTTCTCTAGCATAGCTCCCCAGGTGGTGTGTATGTATCGTGATTAAGACTACTTTGATCACAGCAATACATCCCTGATGGTCCTTCCATTCTGTAGTGCAGGTGAAAGCATCTGAGATCTCAGCAAAATGGGACAGCTGTAGACAGCTAATAGAGATGAATATACACGTCTCATGCATTAATATTCAAATTTATTTCTGCTGATTATATTTCAGTTTAGGACGATGCATTATTTATATTGTAAGTCCTTTTATAGTACCTTGTGAGTAAGGAAGTCACAGCTCATGAGGTGGAGAAGATGAGCGCTCCTTAGCAAGGGGCAGTCTCTGCTGTGTCTGCATAACATTTAGCACATTGGGCTGTGAGCTTACTGAGCACCCTTGGACATTGCTGTAATTCCAGACAATATGAGAAACAAGACTAAATCTCCGACAGCTTTTTCCACAGGACATCGAGAACTTCATTAACGCTGCCTGCTTTGCTGGAAACAGGAAGGAATTAAAAATTCATGCTAAAAATGTTAACTGAAAAATTTTAAACCTCTTGGGGGAGAAAAAGAGGCTATATACAATTTTATTTCCTGGGAAGGACTAAGGACCAGGTCAGCAGGATTTTAGACAAATTTGATGCAGTTCTCCCTGCTAAAATTGTGTGCTTGAAACTACAACAGCCTGACATTTTTTCCTTTGTTTGAAGCACAAGAAAGGTTCCTTTTACAGAACTTGGGGATTTCGGCTGGCTGAATCCAATGATTCACTGTCAGCAAGAATGTAAAGATGACTGTGGCTCCACTAAGCCTTTTTCTGCTGCTAAGGTGGCACTTTTAGATTCCTTGTCATGACATAAGAGAGAACAGCATTGGAAAGCATGCACTGAAAGAGACTGATCTAAGGTTTAACAGCCTTCAGAACTGTATTTGCTAATTTGGAGTAATTGATTTTTCTCAATCTTCATGTTCCTTTTAATTTAATTTATTTTCAGTATGTGTTTTTTTTTAGAGAGGAGAGGCAAGGAGAGGAGAGTAAGTGAATTTCCATCCTCTGGCACCATATTAATGAAGCAACATCCCTACACTCCTACACTAGCTTCCATCCCTGGAGCTAGGTGGGGTGCCTGGGAGAAGTAAACTGTTATCCCTCTGTGAGATGGGTGCTGGACAGAAAAGAGGCATTTAAGGGTGCCAATGAGCTTCACAAGTATTTGCTAAAAAGAGAGGAAGGCTAAGACTGGAGTACCTTGAGCTTGCTTTAGATTTTTATGGGAGTATATGTATGTTCATAGGTGCAGACTCACTTGTGGCCCTTTCTCTTCTAGTCTGTCCCACACCTGTTCTCTCATAGTTAGACCTTGTTCCTCTGCTTCCCAGACAGCTGAATCTCTCATCCAGCTCCATTAAACATTGGTCCTTTCTTCATCCCATTTGATGCCAGGACACTAGGATCAGGTACAGCAATGGCACTGCTCTTTGTACTCAGTTCCTGTGTCTGGAGTCACATCAGCTGCTGGGACTAGGCAAACCATGCCTGCTTAGGGCAAATGGCATCTCTGGGCAATCATTACATGGTAGGAGCAAAAAAGGACAGTTTTCAAAGGTGTTTAGCTAAATTGGACCATAGTTTTACAATGATGACAAAAGAAAATGCCTCTGGTACCTCTCCACACCCTAGCAAGTTCAGAGCTTTCCTTCAGAGAGTGGAGGGGCGTTTGATAAACTGCAGCCTGTGTGCTGCAGACACAGGCAAAAGGAGGGCGAGTGAGTGGAGCTGGAGCTGGGAAAAGTGAAGCAATATTAATATCATCTCTACATCTAACAGCTGTCATCTGCACATGAATACCAGCCATCAACATGGAGTACTCTCAATCGCCTTTGCTTTTCTGCACGTTAAATTCATCATTCGTACGTGCAGGGAGAGAAAAAGCAAGTGTAAATATTCAGCCAGCAAATAAGTAAGGATTACGTAAGAAACTGTTTTGTTATTCTTTCCTTTTGTTTTTTATTCTTGCCACGAGCTCTCTGTTCTTAGAAAGTCTGAGAATTCATTCTTCCTAATGAACTTCATGCTAGAATTAAAATACAGCAAGATTGGTTTTTTTCTGCCAGGGAAATACCTTGAGGCCATAGCATCACTGTATGTTGTGATATAGAGGTTTACAGGCATGAGTCTTAAAAAACTCCATTACTTCCAACAAACTCTGCAAGCCCAGTTTCTCTTCTCATTGAAAATTTACAAGCAAATTCAAACAAACTGATTTTTTCACAGTATGTAAGTCTCGGAGAAAACTTTATTCAACTTAATACAACTATAGTATAAAGTGGGATTGAGCCGAAGAACTCTTTTAATGTTCTCTGCCATGTATCAATTAACTACGGGAGTCTGAATCTCGTTACTGAATGGGCAGCCTTTATAATCATCATTCACTGAATACAGACTAAATGGTTTGACGATAATAATCATCCTTCCTACTCTTACCTTTACAGGGGTAGCACTGGGCATTGCACTTAACATAAGTCACGTATAATACCCGCTATTTAAGCACAGGTATCTATTTAGCCTGTCTTAATTCTTAGTATCACGGCATTTCACAGATGTGTAGCTAATGATAGTGCTTTTTCTTCTTCTTCCTTCAGTCTACAGGTGCTGGACATTGGCTTCAGTGCAGATTTTGTGGGTTCAGCGCTGCATTCCTCATGTGCCTCTGAGGCTTGCTCTCACCCTAGCTATGTTAGGGAACTGGTCCTGGAAATGCAGGGTTGTGACAGAGCAACCTGAGTTTCTCAGAGCCAAGAGGGCTGTGCTCAGCTGGGGCTGGGACAACGGTGAGAGCCCCACCACCCTGGGAGGAATGGGGACCAACTAGAGCAGCCTGTGGGAGGTGGCTGGCATGGGGATGGGACAGCAGGCTGCCAAGCCCATCCCGGGTCGTGAAGCATGTGCAGCTACTTCTGCAGAAGTAGTAGTTTTGCCACAGCTGGTATAAGCAAATAGTATCAGTTTATTTATCAGTTTATTTAAAAGGACATCCCAGCTAATCAACATATTCAGAACCTAGGCAGGATCTCTGATTGGACATTTAGTCAGTGCCATTAGAAGAAAAAAGGTGTGGAAAGGGTCTCCTTCCTCACTGTCCCATTTATTGAAATAATGGGCAGAGGCATTATGTAAAGCACTTCACAAATGGATCCAGTACTTGGATTGAACCAACTTGGTTCCTCTTTCAAACTGGGATTTACAAGTCCTGGTCATCCTCAGAGGTATTTACTGGCTCTGGTTTAGATTCATATTCATGAAAAGCAGATATAGTGATCAATACCTTACAATTCCTTATCAGAAATAGTTTGTGGAAGACATGCCATACAACATTTGCCTTTCCATAGCTATATAGTATCACATTCTCATAGTAAACTGTCTAGTGCACAGATATTTTTCTTCCCCTCTGTCATTTCTAACTAGTAAACTCCTATATAACAAATTTTCTCTGTTACTTCTAAAGTAAATGATCCTTCTTTTTGTACTATAAATGTCATCCCATTTCTTTCTGCCATACCACCAAAGTCTTCAGCTTCTTCTATACTATTATCTAACCCTTATCTGTGTTCACAATGCCCTTCAGCCTCATACCAGCAACAAAATACATTGGCACACCTTTACTTTTTCTGCCAGGGTCATTAATAAAAATAAGACTGATCCCCAGTCCTCATTCTTCCTCCTGTGAAAAGTCATGGACTATGGCGCTTACAAAAAGGGAAACAATTATGATGTCTTTGGTGAGGGAGATTGACTCATCCTACCTGTAAGCAGACATCATCTTCCAGGTCAGTTAAATGAGAAGCCATGTAAGTTCCAACTATAAAACTTATTCCTTGTTTCTCTGATGTGCTGAGCTCCTGAAGGAAACGAGAGACTGGCCACAGCACATCAGCCAAATCTTGTAAACTTCAGAGTGCCTTCTTATCCAGGAGCTGTAAATGAATGTAATAGTGTTTATCCATGTGCATAAATGTGCTAGAGATAAATAGGCGAAGAACTCTGGACTACACAGGGTGCATTTCACTGGCCATTGATTTCCAGTGTGTGATTTCACTGCAACTGCAGTGAATAATGAACAGTTTGTACATCTGCAACTGCAGTGAATAATGAACAGTTTGTCCTACCAGTGTCCACACTTTCTTCTCAAGCTCTTTGAAGAGTGGGCTTGTGTTTGAAAGTCATAGACAGAGCCCTGTGCCCTTGTGCAGCTTGAAGTTTCTGCTTGCAAATTGATATTTTACATCTGTAACTGCACTATCCAGTAGGCATATAAAGTAAAAGGAAAAAAATCCCACTTTTTATGGAAACAAGATTAATAATATACACCTACCGTCCACCAGCTCCAATGGACGAAGACAGTCACTAACAAATCGGTTTGGAATTAGAAGGAATTATTTCAAATGATGAGTGTCAAGAAGAGGTTTTGTTTAACACAGACAGAAAATACCACAGAGCATGTTATGATTTTATTCCAACAATGGAAAGAGTATCTCACCACTGTTCTCTCACCAGGAACACCTACATTCTACCCATTCCCTGCAGCACCTAACATGATGTATTTAAAGAACATCTTGGCTTCACTATGTAATAAAGTCTGTTGGGATTTTTTTTCCTAATACACAGCCTTTCTTCTACAAATTCAGAAATATATCTCATATCAAATCAGGGGCTACCTGCATGTCTGGAGTGGAGGTTTTGTACAGAAGGTGTAAATAGCTGCCATTTTTTTTAAAGCTGTCTCCTATTGACTTCTGTGTGCACTTTTCTGCAATTCTATAACTAACACAAGCTAAGCAAGGTCAGACGAGGTCAACTGTTGCAGGAACAGCCTTTAAGGTAAACTTGCCTAGTAGAGAAAGCAGTACCGGTAATTCAAGATGTGACAGACCCTTTTTGACTGGATACTGATAGAGCAAGTGAGTCAGGGCAGTGCGAAAAGTCCCTGTACTGCTAGAGGACCCAGTAGTTAGAATATTTGGAAAAGAAAGGGCTTTTGGGCCACTTGGGGCAACAAAAAAAGCCGTGGGTGTGTAGAGGGGGCAGGGATGATTTAATGTGGGTAATCCCGTTCTTCCTGTCCCATGATCCTAGCAGTGCTGCGGAGCTCACCACTGCCCACGAGTCACTACCTCCATTTTAGTGCATCTGCTTTTCCAGAAAAACTCTCTCACAGGTCTGCCCTGAACTTGCTGCGTAGCAATGCAGAGCACTATTAGAACAGTTGCCACATTATACCACGTCTGCAGCCATGCCCCAGCGATGGATAACATGCTTTACACATGTTCTTTCAGTGGTCAATACTCAAATATCATTTGTGATGGCATGGGGTGGAAAGCACTAATGAAATGCGGGATGTTAGGAGGCATGTATTAGCCCTTTCATGTTGAAAGTCTACAATATGTATTTTAAATTATAAAACTGTTCTGTCGTATATATACAGCCTCGCTCTACTTTGGCTACTGCTGCTATTCAGTTTAGTCTAAATCAAGAAAATCTGAAATCATATCCTTGTTTACTGCTGCATTCTCCTCCATCTCACCTCCCTCTCCATTCTTCTCACTAAGCTGCTTGAAAACATTCAGTTACCCAGCCCTGGAGGTGAAACTACTCAGAGAACTTCAAGGTTATGAAATGCAAAAGCTTGGCTTTTATTTGTTTCACAGTCAGAGAAAGCAGTGCACAGGATGAAAACCTCCGTTGTGCAGCTCTGCTAACATATAAAGGAAGCTTTAATTGAGTTTAAAAAGCAAGTGTATTTTTACATAATTAGGAAAAACAAAAAACTGCACAACAATGTTGAACAAATAGTGTTGTTGTTTATATTTATTTAGTTGAAAAGTTAAAAAAAAAAAGGCAAAGAAAGCAACCAATGGCCAAAGCAGATAAACAACATTCAGGGTGCTGCTGCTATGTTTGACAGAAAAGCAAAACCATTGGTGAGAATTAAGTACTCACTGCAGAGAGGGAGAAGCATTTGAAGTTATCAAAGAGAGAAGTCTTGATGTCAAAAAGAAAGAGGAATCTTGGCTTGAAGGACGGTTAAAGCTTTTACCTTGGAATGATCTGAATTTTGAAAAGTCACCCAAAAGAGGTAGAGAACAAGCCAGGGAGTTCAAGAGCTAATAGCTGTAAAAAAAAAAAAAAAATAGAATAATTGGTGGGATCTGAGCCATAGGCAGGAATGTTTTAGGGAGCTGATCTTAGAGATCTGAGGTGCTTTGTCTTGAATTGCTGGTTAAGTCATTAGGACTCCCACTTTTCTTTATAAATCTTGTAACAGTTTGCTCAGACATTGGAAAAGAAATTAAAATAAAAACTCCACTTTTCTCCTTGCCCAGGTGGTGCCTGGAAAACAATACATATTTATGTGTGCAGAGTTGTCAACACGTTACACAGCACTTGTAAGCGCCATCCATATTCAGTGATACGGTCGCACAATTATAAAGCACAAGTGCTTGCATCTCTCTTGAAGATGTACAATAGGAAGCTGTTTGAAATATTGCCACAGCTATTGCACCCAAGTGCATCTTTACGCAGCCCTCTTTGTCAGCAATTTGTCCTTGTGCTCTAATAGTGACAACAATTAGATGCACTGAGGTGTGCCAAAAACGGTACCCTATTAAACCACAGACAAACTGGAGATGGAGTCAGAGCCCATTGGGTCCGATCCCCACAGTGCACCTCTTGCAAGGTGACCTTGGCTTCTGTGGGGAGGGCTGGGGGGGGCTCAGCCCTCCGAGGGCTGGAAAAACATCAAGCAGTCTCAATGCCCACGGGCAATCACGTCGCAACCGTATTACTGATAACTGCCACCTCACGCCCCAACTTCCCTTTGTGTGGCTCCTCTTGGTCCCCAGGCATGGGCTGCCTTTTCTTTCACTGCGTGAGCTGCTGGCAGCACCAACTGCTCCCCAGGAGCAGAGCCCTCCTCGGGAGGAGGCTGCTGGGGACTCCCCCAGCACGGGCAATAAATAATAAAGACCCATTCGGGGCAGATGTGCCAGCTGCTCAGATCTGGGTGCAGACCCTGAACTGCTCCAGAGTGCTGGGTTTGGATTTGGGGGGGTGTAATAAAAATAAAAGCACAAACAAGCACTACCATGAAACTTACGACAGGGATGGTTTAAAATGGCTGCCAGCAATTGCAGAGGACGGGACTGGAGCCAGGATACATTAAAATATTTGTAGTAGCCCTAGAAAAAAAAGCAAACTGACTTTCAGAGGGCCTGAGCATGTGTGTGTGTGTTTTGGTATATGTGTGTGTGTGTGTGTTCGTTTTTAGTGAAATCATGTGCTTCCATCATTTCCTTGACGGCTTGATTTTGGGAGGATTTCCTGATAATTTGTGCCAAATGAAACTTCCTTTAGTTATCTCCCTGCTGTATCTTCTGATAACTTGCCCTGTTTTCTAGCTCCAGTCATGGCTGATGAAACTAGATTAAGCTTCCAAAATTACACTGCAGTGAATCAAAGCTAGAGAAAATAGCAAGGAAGTATTAAATATTGTCCCTGTGCTGTGCCTCAGCCAAGCTGAATCCAAATCACTGAGGAAGCAGAGCTCTCAAAAAGCTGTTCTTAAGGTGAGCGGCGAAATGCCATCTTCCCAACACACAGTGGTTTTGGTCAGAATGGAAAGTAGAAGTCTATTTTGAGACAGTCTGTTTTCCTCATATTCCCAACCAGCTGGAAGAGGCAAGCTTTGCAAAGCACATGAAAGTCTCTTGCAGGACTGCCAGCCCAGAAATGCTTGGGAGAGGAACCACACTTGAGGCGCTCTGTGGGAAATACAGGAAAATGCCATGGAGGTGAAGAAAAGAGCTCAAACTTCACCTAGTTAATTCTAACCAGATTTGGGTTGTGTTTATGTCTAGTGAGGAAATTAGGTTCCTTGGATTAAACCACTGGGTTTGTTGCTGATTCAGAAAACACTGAGATTGCTAAACACCTCCATACACATGGTCCTACACAGTGCCTTGTGGAGACATGCTAGCAAGCTCCAGGTGAACTAATTCAATCACCAGAAGCAATATCCCCACAATGGAACAAGTCTGCCCCTCAGAACAGCTAGCCTTCCTGGCAAACAAGGTCTTTCCCCTCTGCTGTGTGGTGCAGGGCTCAGAGGATGTCCAAGACATCCCTTCCTCATTGCCTCAGGCTGCAACACAATTCAAAAATTCCTGTGTGGACTGATGGGAGGAAATCACTTTTTCTCTCCATGCTTTGACCCAGGAATCTTTTCGGCACACATAGGAGTGATGAGAAGCTGTATTTCTCCTGGAAAGCCATGGGTAATTTTGCCTTCAGGTTGCTGCTTGCACTCTTCTGGTACCAGCCCAGTCTAGTGGAACCACCAAACAGTTATATGCAGACAATCCACTGCTTAAGGTTTCTGAACTGGTATTAACACCCATTGTCAGTTTTTGGATTCTCTCCATGTGGCTATTATTGGCTTAAGGGTTTAGATGAAACATTTTAAAATACCTTAGGGAAGCAGTAGAGAGAGGTTAGCACAGAAATCAGTTCCTGAAGGGGATACAAGATCTTTACTTCAGGTGGCTCTTAAGAACAGGCTTCACAAATGTCTTTCAGGGGTAGTTTAGGTGTAGTAGGCCCAGTCTAGATGACCTCTTGAGATACCACAGCTGTAATTGGTACCAAAGCTCACAGCGTTTGTACATGTGTCAACATAGCTCACCAGCAGTTTAGCCGTAGCATCAGTGGACAGGTTTCTTTGGGAGAACTGTGGCTCACTTGGGCTAAGCCAACACACACAGTCTGGGGCCTAAGCAGCGGTGAGCTGGTTACACCTGAAAATTTGAAAACTCATCACACCTACATGGAGAGGCTGTGAGACATTCTCACCTGCCCTGGGCAAGCCACCTCCCCTCAGAGCACCAGGGTGGGCACAAGGAAATGGCAGAGTCGTGGGCTCTGGGAGGATTATCACACCTTCCCTTCAACTGAGGATTATCACACCTTCCCTGGACAGCTTTGGCTGAGCTGGAAAGTCCTGCCACATATTCCAAAACATTTAAAAATGGGCTTTCTTCCCCTGATGAAAGTTAACTGCTGAGCAGTGGTACCACGTGAGGGGTGTCTGGGGCAGGTCTGCCCATCTGGGCTATCATTGGTGTGCGGTTATGTTTAGAGTCAAGATGATGTCCAGCAACTATCTGAAGCCTTAAACTCCATTTTCTCTAAATTTTATACTCCTATCGGGAAATAAATCCCTCTTTGATTGGGGGTAGGATTGAAATGCTGGCAGGTCACTTTCTTCATTGCTGTGCCTGCAGATACGAATTCATTCAGTTACTGCGTAACTGTGAGTGACACAGAGGGCATCACAGGCCAGAGCCCAGTTCAGAAGTGAGAGAATCACATAACTCATGGTAAGAGTGACAATAGGCATGATCTTGCTGGTGATATGCTCAGAGAAGATAGAGGGGACAGAGATTCAGTGGCAAGTACTTACTTTATCTTGGCTGCAATACCGATAAGACCTTCCTGTAGCTCCTTCCCCGTGTAACTGCCTCATTCACTTAATACCGACCACTATTTTCCTAATACAACTCTGTTTCTCTTCTTCCTAATGAAGGGAAACTTTTTTGCTTTCATTAAGTTATATCCAACAGAGTTAACAAGCCCCTTAGACTGCAGCAAATCCTCTTTTTTTTTTTTTTTTTCTGTGGGGCATCTAGTACAGCTTTTGGCAGTGACAGAAACAGCAATACTTCTCCATATGGCCAAGCCTCTCCTGCCACCTGTACTCCAGGAGCACATTTGTCTGACACAGCATCCTGGTGAGCTTTTAGTGAAAACACAGTCACGTCACACAGTCAAGCCCACAGTGTCCAGGTTTGGTTTGGCCCACTAACAACCAGCTGTTTCCAAACAGTTTCTGTTGATCCAGAGCCAGACAGTGCTTTTGGTAAGAACAAGTAAAAGATGCTTAGAACAACATCTTGTACATATCCCATCCACTCCAGATTAACTACCAAGTAAGAGGATCCTTGGAAACATTCAGTTACAGTTTCCTACTGTCCCATAGCAGAAGCTACAGATGTTTTATGTGTATTTGTTGTTTCATTGAGTGGATTTGATATATTTCCAAAAAAAAAAAAAAAAAAAAACGAAGAAGCCGGAATTAGAAATACTGGAATACTGGTTCAGCATGTCTTTCCTGAAACGTTAGTACTTCA
>NW_015090922.1:39169621-39178213 GCF_001431845.1 Calidris pugnax
AAAAAAAAAAAAAAAAAAGCAGATAACAAAATCTTGATTTAGATTTGAGCTTTCCTACATTTCCAGAGTATTCACAATTGGGATTCTGGTCCATACTTAGCTCAAGGCTCTTCAACTATGAAATGTACTTAGATCAGTTGGGCACCTTAGCAATTGTTAATCACTAATTTCTTCTTTTCCAGTCCATTCCACTTCTATCAATGTACTGAGTCAATTCCTACTCTGGTCCACTAACTTCACAAGAGAAATAACACAGATGAACAAGCTCATAGCTTGTTCCAAAGTTAGGAGCAAAGTGGGACAATCGGATAACACTGTACTTGCATGGGATGGATGACAGGAGACCCGCCGACTGTGAAGAGGTAAATTTAGACAGGAGTAGTTTTTTGCAGTAACATTAGAAAATGAAATTATGCTTGTTTTAAAGGACTTTTAAAAGAAATCAAGAGAAAGATACAGTAGTAAGCAAGGAAGATGAGGAAAGGAGAGAATTTCAGGACTGAAGGTAGGTCAAGAGGCCAAGGAAAATGAAGAAAAGTGGCCATTTATACACATATCCCTTTCTGTATGACAACACACCCTGGTGGATCACAGCCCCTCAGAAGCTCAAAATGCCAAGAAGTTTGAGATTTTCCACAACTTAGCTTTCAGTGGACCCGAAAGTAGTGTTACTCATGTCAACACACTACAATGCGGTTTAGCAGTATGAAACACTATTACAAGTGAAAGCAGCAGTTGGTGAAGTGTAACAGCTGCTCAGATTTTCTGCTTAAAAATTCATGATTAACTCCTCTTCATTAAAGAGTTTGGTGAAGTTGGATATTTTTATTACTGTATTTCTCACGTCTTTTCAAATCCAGCAAGTCTAGTGGAAAATATGTGAGTTTGAAGAGTGCAATATGTCTCCGCAAAATTAGAATCTGTTTCTCCTCCAGGTTTTCCCTCCTTCAAATTTGTGTTATGTTCTGCCTCATCAAAAGAATGGGACCATGATCATTATCCCGTTCCTTCTTGTTTTCCTTCCTTTTTTTCTTCAAGAAAACATTTTTATGTTTTCTTGTAGTAACCCGTTCTTGAAGTTAGCTCAGAAAGTCTCATATGCAAGGAGGACCTCAGAAAATTTCCCACTCAAATAGGCTGTATTGGCAAATAAGCTACAAACATCCCAATGTGGGGACCTTAATCTGGCAGAACTTTTGAATTCCTAAATTCCTCCTTGTTCCTGATACACATGAAATGGCTTCTTTTCTCCTCAGTTAGCCTCTCAACACCTCTTACTCATGCTCCTTTAAAGCTTTTATTGTCATTCTTGCCTCTCCAACATGATACACATACTTAGTCCAGCTTGGTAGTGTTTCTATTGGATTTAGAAAAGTCTGACAGCGTCTTTGGCTTTCCTAATTGAGACTAAGACACCCAGCATGCCAGGTACTTCTCAGAGCAGAGGATTTTCACTGCTTCCAGGATTGGACCACGCCAATCTCAGCAGCCTCAAATAGCATCTGCAATTGGTGTGTAAAAATCTATCATGGAAAGCTGCATGCTGGAGCAATTTGTGTCTCCACGTGCCATATGTTTAAGTGAAAGAGTGTGACAATCACAGCAGCACACTGTCCAGAAGTCATAAGCGGTTAACTAAATGCAACATGATTGTTGGCAGGCCTGCTGGTCTGGGTCATGCAGCCAAAGCTGAATTTATAAAACACGGTAAACAGGATGGGAAGAGAGGAAAGGCAATTGGCATTTGAAACCATGCACCAGCCTGACAGGAATGCTCTGCCACTGCCTCCCAGTTTTGCATTTCCATTTCTTTTTGCCTGGCTGGCCTAGACAAGGACTCATTCACCAGCCCTTCCACCAGAGTGTAGCTCTTGAGAAGTGAGTCAAGTTTAGGTGGGGGTACTTCAAATTTTTACTCAGAAGTCCCCACGTTTGGGGGGCATCTAGGGTGTTATAGTTAGACTTCCATGCCAGAGGTAGCTCGTATTGTACACAGAATAGATAAAAAGGGATTTAGAGGACAGCTGGAGCCCCTTTCCAATAAGGAGTATCAGGCACAGCCACACGGCTGCCCAGAGTCCCCTCCAGTCCTCACTGAGTTGCCCCTGCAGAAGATAGGGTCTGTCTGCCTACCCTGAGAAAAAAAACTCGTTTGATGGGGCTCTGAAGTCTGCCAAAGAAAGGAGCGGGTTGGGTGTTTTATGCAGGGAGGAGGGGGGTTGTTTGTGCTCAGGCAGCAATTATACCCTGAAATCCAGAGGCTGACGGTTGCTGCTCCAGGGCAGCCGACGCCGCTTCCTGCAGCTGGCTGCTTAATACTGCAAAGGTGATGAAACCTGAAGGGAGCCACTGAACAGGTGGTAATTATGACTGACACAATGACGGCTTGTGCAGACATGTAACCGTGGAACAAAACACCGCAGTTAGCTAACAAGAGAGCGGTATAAGGTTTTTCACTGGCACTGTGTCTCCTGTCTGACACTTCTGAAATTGGAGGAAAAAAAGCATTGTGAGCTTCAGCATTCAGAGACATAATAGGCCAGACGAGCTGAGGGTGTAACACCAACATCTGTCCCTTTCAGGATGATTATAGCAGGTTCTGTTTCCATGTTGATTTCTGCAAAGCTGCTTTTCTTACTTGCAGTTTTTTCCTTCATAAATGTGTCTTCTGGGTTGTCTTCCTGTGATACGGTTGACTACACTACACCTCCGTCTCTCTCAAGCACCTAATTCTCTGAACAGTTTCAAATATCTATAGGGAGGCATGTGTGTACCTGAACCCATGTTATCAAATTATTCTCTTTCCCTTCTTTTATCTAGGGGGACAGAGAGGCTTTCTTGAGTTATTATGCCTTTATATAGAGGGCTGAGGAAAGGACACTGGGACATCCTGTTCAATCAGTATGTCTTTGGAACTTCTTCAAGTGTTAATGGAGAAAAAAATCCTTTTTCTGCCCAGTAAAAATATCTGAGATAAACCAGAAATCTCCTAGGTTTCTATAATAATAATAGTAGCTAGGAAACAGGAGAATAAGGACTCAAATTCATCACTTACTGTATAAGCGCTGATCTATAGTCCTTCTTTCTTCCATGCTTTTTGAAGTGGAACATGGAACTGCCCTGGCAGAAGACCTGCTTTTAATCATGTATGAAGCCAACGACCAAAGTTCACAGCTGAGGTGGGAATTAGAGTAGGAACGTGTACCAGATGAGAGTACTAACAGCACATGTGCTGAGGAGGGCAGAAGGAATTATTTCTGTCACCCTCAGGTGAAAAAGGGGCAAAAAAAATCCACTCTGCTGTTGAAAATCTTATGCAGTGGAAGTTTTATCAGAAGCGGTACAATTCTACAAAAGAAATCTGTCTCAATTCATCTACACATTTTAGTGAAAAAACTTTTGTCGGAAATTTTCCACCCGTTTGCTGATCCTGCCAAGAGTGCGTTTGCTTTCCATGGAAATTCCACAGAGTACTCTTCCCCAATGAACTCTGCTGAAATTACCCAATGTATACACCTCTTTTCATCTTTGGACTTCTTCCCATGTAGAAAAGTGGAAAGTCTTTGCTTCACCCGGTAGCCATGCCATTCTTCGGAAAAAACCTCCTAATCCCCAAACCCACCATGTTCAGTAAAATCTGTAAATCTTGAACACTGTATTAAACGTAGCAGGCACATAAAAATCATTCATTTTACTCATAGCCATTGCAGAATGATCTGATATTTTATCTCTTCCTGTCCCACTCATGAACGTTTTCCATGGTTGCCTAAACAACTAACTGTACAGCTCAATGACCATATCTTTTAATCTGTCCGTATAGAGCCTGTAATGCAAAGTTAGCATAATGTAACTTATCCAAAAGCGAATGGAAAATGGTTCTTTTTTATGCAACTACAGATTATTGTTCAATGGTCAGTGCTTTTGTCCATGTGATTACATTCACAAGACGTACATATGTTCCAGATTTGGGGCTAACAACTGTAGGGACATACTGTTTAAAGAAAAATTGTAATCCAATTTATATTTTTTCAATTATTTCACTGTGTTGAAACAATGTGATTCATCTACCTTTGGTTGTGAGGCCAGAAAGCGGCCTGTGGAAAGCAGTCGCTCTATAAATAAACATATAGAATTGTGTTTGTGTTCCTCTGTGGCACATACTGGCATTGGTTACTAGTCATTTATTTCTCCTGCTGTGCAAAACATTGAACACTGAGAATTAACTAAAAGCAGGGTTTCCTTTTCTGGATTTTAATAGAGAAAAAATAGCAAGTGCGTCTGTAGGGCTGCTTTCTAAATTCTACTTTGGGTTCATTTCTTAATTAGACCTTGTTTTAATGTAGTAGGCTGTCGCTCCATCTAGTCTAGCATCCTGTCTTGGGCAGTGGCTAGTGCTTTCAAAAGGATCTTTACATGCCTGCAGGATAAAGGGGTGGCAGGAAATTAGCAAGGTGCATGATCAGGAAGAGGAAGAGACCTACAGCTAAAGTTACTTCCTCTTATTCACAGCTCTCTTTACATCACCTGGAGAAGAGCAACAAAATAGCAGGTGAATGTAATGTGAAGTCGTTGCACACAGGAAATGCAATGCCATGAGGGAGATGTTGGAATATGTCTGCATTACACTATCAGAAACACGGAGTAAGCCTGCACACCTGAAAAGGAAGCAAAATCTGTTGTTCTAAATTATCCTCCAAGGTGAAAAAAGCCCACCATGCTTGAAAGGAACAGTGAACTGTGATATAGGAGGTTTTAGCTCTGTTTCAGAGAAGCTAGGTCTGCTGCCTACCTCCTATCAACAATTGCTGAAATGGCTGGAGCATCAATACTCACTGTCGCATCACAGGACAATTAACCAGAGATTCATAGAATAATGGAGGTGTGAAGGGACCTCCAGAGGTCTGTGGTCTAGCCTTCTTCTGAAAGAAGGGCCAACTTCGAAGGACAGACATAATGTTAAAGATTAGGCAATCGGTTGTGTCCTGTTTTATCCAATGAACACAGTGTCAGAAATCAACCCCACCATGCTTGGGAAGAGCTAAGGGGGTCAACATGGAGCACCTCAAGGACCACAGGCCCACAGTGATAGATATTACACAGGTTAATAGATATCACAGATTGGACAGAGATGTAAGAAAAAGCTTCATGAACTTGAATATCATTCACAGTGGCATTGCATCTCCAAATGGGAAGGACAGGAAACATGGCTGTCACAGGAGACATTATGTGCAGTGCACCACTAATAACAAAGGTGGATTTTCTTTTTTCTATTTTTTTTTTTTTATTTTGGTATATGTCGGATGGATTTATATGAGATTATCAATATATTCGTTATAATCATGTGGGCTTGAATTTATCTTTCCCTCCTTTTTAATAAATATAAAATGAGATTGTTGCATAATCCTAAAATTCTGGAGCAAGGGAGTTTTATATGTATAAATGGCATATATAATGTATCAGAGCTCACAAATTAATCACCAGAATTTAGTGACATCTGAAAGTGGGCAGGGAATCCTAACAGGCCCCCAAGAGGGTGTCTAAGGAGACACTTTGGCAGAAAACTGTGCTGACTTCCTATAAAAAGAGTGCAGTGCAGTTAATTTTAACCACCTATTATGCCTAATTAACTCATTATGCAAATATGTACATAATAAGTCACTATCATCCAAGGGCCCAAAAATCCAACAGCCATGTTCTGAAAGGTCACATCCTAAACGTTTAATACAGGGAGTGAGAGAAAGGAAAAAAGAGTCAGGAGAATGATAAAAGCTCAAATAAAATGCTTTACTGCTGGAAAGAACAACAGCAGGAGCTTTTCAAACATAACCACTTACCTTTTTAAAGAAAATAAATATGTAGTCTGTTCTGACTCTTCAGCTGTGCTTGTTCTGTCTCTTTTTCCCACGCCTACTCAAGCCCTTTCATTTCTCTTCTCTAGTCCTCTCTTTCAATGTTTTCAGCACTCTTTTTTGTTCCTCCTTCTCTCTGGGCCAGCTGAAGCCCTGAAGACCTTGAAAGAAGGATGACAGAGCTGTAGACCAAAGAGGGATCAGAGAGTTGCAAAAGGCAGAGGTGGGCTGCCAGCACATGGGAGAAGAATCAGGAAGGAAGTGGGGAGGGCTTGTTTGGGGCTTCTACCTGGCAAGAACTTATTAAAAAACAAGGGCGTACTGGAAAAAATAAAAATAAAGCATTCTGACTTTCGCTGCATTCATCCTAGCAAGAAAAGTGCTAGAGCACTGGAAGAGTTGATTACAGTAACACCAGATAATCGGTCCAGGGAATGCAATGGAAAATCATATCCAGCAGACACAGGTTATTTTCCTGGATGTGCATGTAAGCACATCTCCTAAAAACCCTTAAGAAGGAGACTCTCACCTTTTTTACAAATGTAAGCCACTGTGACCCATACATCATTCCCTTGGGAGTAGGCTACCAGCTAACAACATCCAACCCTTTCTACTTCTCTTCTCTTCCTCGTGCTTTGAGGAACGAGGACCGGGGTAGTCAGCTCAGATGTGTCACATCCACGTATTCCTGAGTGGGCACGTAGCCCTGCCACCAGCTTTCTTTTACTGCCACTGACCTCAGTGAGCAGCCAGCCCTTCAGGGCCCTTATCCCACAGCCCCCCCGCCCCAGCTTTGGCACTGTTGAGTAAGAGTGTTTTCTGTGCAATATTTCCAGTTACCTTACACAGTTTGCCCCAGACCTCTCAAGCCTATAATATATGTTGAGTGCCCTACTTACTCTGCAGTCCTACCAGAATAATGGCGATAATGTTTTATCTGTCCAATGAAGCTTGTCTGGCATCATATACCATCCAAACAAGATTTCGAATTGTATTTCCATTGGAGATGATACCATCACACTTTTGACCTACTTACAGATACAGGCCCAAGTCTTATCTGCCAGATCCATCTGCGATTCCCGCTCCTGTTTCTCTGTATATTTATGTTCATGTGCTCCCTCTGCATTCCTCAGAGCGCAATAAATCCCGCCTGCCAACCCCTTCGTCACCTCTGCCTCAAAAAGGATTGCTTCAAGGTCAAGCAGTTCCCTTGTAATGTACAGTTTAACCTGATTTGTGGAGGCAAAGCTTTGAAATTTTTAAAATAAGGCTAAGGTGAAGTAAAGCTTGCAAATGAAACTCTGACGGTAAGCTGGAGTATTTCCCTCTCCAAAGAGTTCGAGCAGAGGGCACTGTGCCATCTGAAGTCATAAGAGCTGGAATTATGTTATTTATTACTCTACGCATAAGATATGCCTCAAGTAGAAAAGAAAACAAATGCTGACAACAGAAAGCGATCAAACCCCCATCCACGTAAATCAGCAGGAGAGAGGAGGAGGGACAAAATCTCTCCCAGTCTGTCTGCAGATTCACACCAGTAAAAACCAGCATTAGTCCAGGCAGTTTTAGATACCCTCATTGAAGAAACTAAAAGGACAAATGTAGGGTGGAAGCCTTAAAAGTATCAGGAGGTGACAAATAATTGCAGTGTATCAAAATGTTCTATAATAATTTACCAGTTTTCACCTGGATTTGGCTGCCACATAAGTGTTGCTCCACTGGTGAGATGCTGGCAGCAATGAAAATCCCAGACACAATGTGAACGTGAGGATTTAAGATGTGGAAGTAAAACACAAATGCAAACGTAGGTGTCCCACGCTCATTGACCTCATGTACCTTCATTGCTGAGTGGATGTTTTATGCTTAAAATAACAGTGTGGTAAACAAGCTGAAGTGATGTAGCCCCTATCATGGAGCTAATACTACGTAATGCTGCAGCATAGATTTCAACAGCTACAGATAGAAAAAATAGTAAATTATTTAAATTGATGCAAAACCCAAGTATGCAAAAACCTTTGGCCAGACCGGCTCAATAGCTTAAAAATCACGTCTTTAAAAAAAATATTTTTTTTTAAATTCTGCTTACACTCCTTTTGAACCCTAAAAGAATCTCATTTTCATCTTTCTTCTGTACAACGAAACCCTTTTTTTTTTTTCTTTTAATAAATGTTGCAATTTCCACATACTCACCTGACTCCAGGAGTCAAACTTTAAAAAACAAATACATTTGCAAAGATCATGAGAAAGGGCATAAGAACACATAAGGAATAAGTTGAAAAGACCGCTTGAAAAGGCTGAGATTCCAGCAAGTTCCACTTAGCATTAGCTAAATGGATTAAAAACTGTCAGTCAACCAAAGATGTAGGAACAGATGCCCATACTGTATATATTTTTTTATTTTAATGAATAGTTCCAATGATAAATAACAGATTTCCCTATTTATAGAAAACTGGTGTTACAAGAATATCAGATTGTGCTGTTACACCCCCACATGCATACCAGTTTTCTATATGGAAATTTGATAATTACAAGAATTGTTGCTTTTAGAGATTTGGAAACAACAAAAAGCAATGGATTTTTGTTGTTGCTAAAAAGCAAAAAAGCTACCTATTTGATTTTTTTTTTTAATTAATCTGGGACATGAGGGTATTTGTTTAACCAGAAGTAGAATTTAAAGGCTAAGGAGAGGCCATGAGAAAAAAAAAAAAAAAAAAAAAAAAAAAAAAAAAAAAAAAAAAAAAAA